>NW_023493931.1:0-86935 GCF_013265735.2 Oncorhynchus mykiss | reverse complement strand
AAGTGCAGCAACATTTTCAAGGAAGTAGCCCTGTAGTTTTCTAATGTTTGTTAGCTTTTTGAATGGCCTTAAAAGGGCAAAGATGTAGCGCAATGTTCGTCAGCGCAACATTATATTAAAAGGCATCTGGCAGGAGTAAATTCAGCCACAATCACAAATATATTATGATAAATATATATTTTAAACAACTGCATTTTCACAAATGTAATATATAATCGCCAAGCCCATTCAAAAATAATTAGGGGACTGACTCCGGAAGAATGATGAAGTGGCTAGTCACTTTCATGGCGTATAGGCATACATTTACACACAAAACACACTGGACCAACATTGTCCTTCTCGCGAGATAAATATAAATAATACGTTTTTTCATACCAGATTGACATCATTTACGTTGTCATACTAGCCAGATTAATAAGAATAAAATATGTTCCTTGGAGAACACAGAATGATCAAGCTATTGAGTAACAGAAGATCAGCGACCATTGACAGCATTTTACCAGTAGTTATAGTAACTGTCATCTTTCATGTTAAACAATCACACCAATCACATGTTACACAGGAAACACAGCAGTGTCAAAAGCAAGCTCTACTGTAAGGCCAGGAAGGTCTTCCATATCACTACAAATAGAAAGACAGCATCCCTGGGTGGGCTCAAATCACCAACTTTTAAATGAACAGTCTAACGCGCCAACAAATTGCACCACAGAGACTTGTGGTTATACTGACCCTCAGCAGGCCAAAGTCTCATGGAAGCTCACGCCAAGTCAGGAAGGGGGACTTCACAATCTGAAAAATGTCATCCCTGGGTGGTGTCAAAGCACCAACCTTTAGATTGACAGTCAAACACACTAACTGATTGCACTGAGAGAGGCTTGTGTGGCATTGACCCTCAGCAAGGTCAATTTAACAGGAATCTCATAACAGGTACAGGACGTCACATCGACATCATGGAGCACAACAAACTGAAAACTGTCGTCCCTGGGTGGGCCTCGAACCACCAAACCTTTAGATTAACAGTCCTAACGCGCTAACCAATTGCGCCACAGAGACTTGTGGTGTATATAATACTGACGCTAGATCGCTGGCATTTGTGCTCTCATCCAACCTGAACATGGAGTTTACGAAACAACAACACTTTGTTCCAATGGTTGTATTAACGTGCATCGAAAGTGCAGCAACATTTTCAAGGAAGTAGCCCTGTAGTTTTCTAATGTTTGTTAGCTTTTTGAATGGCCTCTAAAAGGGCAAAGATGTAGCGCAATGTTCGTCAGCGCAACATTATATTAAAAGGCATCTGGCAGGAGTAAATTCAGCCACAATCACAATATATTATGATAATATATATTTTAAACAACTGCATTTTCACAAATGTAATACATAATCGCCAAGCCCATTCAAAAATAATTAGGGGCACTGACTCCAGAAGAATGATGAAGGGGCTAGTCACTTTCATGGCGTATAGGCATACATTTACACACAACACACTGGACCAACATTGTCCTTCTCTCGAGATAAATATAAATAATATGTTTTTTCATACCAGATTGACATCATTTACATTGTCATACTAGCCAGATTAATAAGAATAAATGATATGTTCCTTGGAGAACACAGAATGATCAAGCTATTGAGTAACAGAAGATCAGAGACCATTGACAGCCATTTTACCAGTAGGTATAGTAACTTGTCATCTTTCATGTTCAACAACACACCAATCACATGTTACAACAGGAAACACAGCAGGTCAAAAGCAAGCTTACTGTAAGGCCAGGAAGGTCTTCCATATCACTAGAAATAGAAAGACAGCATCCCTGGGTGGGCTCAAATCACCAACTTTTAAATGAACAGTCTAACGCGCCAACAAATTGCACCACAGAGACTTGTGGTTATACTGACCCTCAGCAGGCCAAAGTCTCATGGAAGCTCACGCCAAGTCAGGAAGGGGAACTTCACAATCTGAAAAATGTCATCCCTGGGTGGTGTCAAAGCACCAACCTTTAGATTGACAGTCAAACACACTAACTGATTGCACGAGAGAGGCTTGTGTTGGCATTGACCCTCAGCACGGCAATTTAACAGGAATCTCATAACAGGACGGTCACATCGACATCATGGAGCACAACAAACTGAAAACTGTCGTCCCTGGGTGGCCTCGAACCACCAACCTTTAGATTAACAGTCCTAACGCGCTAACCAATTGCGCCACAGAGACTTGTGGTGTATAATTACTGACGCTAGATCGCTGGCCATTTGTGCTCTCATCCAACTGAACATGGAGTTTACGAAACAACAACACTTTGTTCCAATGGTTGTATAACGTGCATCGAAAGTGCAGCAACATTTTCAAGGAAGTAGCCTGTAGTTTTCTAATGTTTGTTAGCTTTTGAATGGCCTTAAAAGGGAAAAGATGTAGCGCAATGTTCGTCAGCGCAACATTATATTAAAAGGCATCTGGCAGGAGTAAATTCAGCCACAATCACAAATATATTATGATAAATATATTTTAAACAACTGCATTTCACAAATGTAATATCATAATCGCCAAGCCCATTCAAAAATAATAGGGCACTGACTCCAGAAGAATGATGAAGTGGCTAGTCACTTTCATGGCGTATAGGCATACATTTACACACAAACACACTGGACCAACATTGTCCTTCTCGCGAGATAAATATAAATAATATGTTTTTTCATACCAGATTGACATCATTTACATTGTCATACTAGCCAGATTAATAAGAATAAATGATATGTTCCTTGGAGAACACAGAATGATCAAGCTATGAGTAACAGAAGATCAGAGACCATTGACAGCCATTTTTACCAGTAGGTATAGTAAGTTGTCATCTTTCATGTTCAACAACACACCAATCACATGTTACACAGGAAACACAGCAGGTCAAAAGCAAGCTTACTGTAAGGCCAGGAAGGTCTTCCATATCACTAGAAATAGAAAGACAGCATCCCTGGGTGGGCTCAAATCACCAACTTTTAAATGAACAGTCTAACGCGCCAACAAATTGCACCACAGAGACTTGTGGTTATACTGACCCTCAGCAGGCCAAAGTCTCATGGAAGCTCACGCCAAGTCAGGAAGGGGAACTTCACAATCTGAAAAATGTCATCCCTGGGTGGTGTCAAAGCACCAACCTTTAGATTGACAGTCAAACACACTAACTGATTGCACAGAGAGAGGCTTGTGTTGGCATTGACCCTCAGCACGGCAATTTAACAGGAATCTCATAACAGGACGTCACATCGACATCATGGAGCACAACAAACTGAAAACTGTCGTCCCTGGGTGGGCTCGAACCACCAACCTTTAGATTAACAGTCTAACGCGCTAACCAATTGCGCCACAGAGACTTGTGGTGTATAATAATACTGACGCTAGATCGCTGGCCATTTGTGCTCTCATCCAACTGAACATGGAGTTTACGAAACAACAACACTTTGTTCCAATGGTTGTGTTAACGTGCATCGAAAGTGCAGCAACAATTTTCAAGGAAGTAGCCCTGTAGTTTTCTAATGTTTGTTAGCTTTTTGAATGGCCCTTAAAAGGGAAAGATGTAGCGCAATGTTCGTCAGCGCAACATATATTAAAAGGCATCTGGCAGGAGTAAATTCAGCCAACAATCACAAATATATTATGATAAATATATATTTTAAACAACTGCATTTTCACAAATGTAATATATAATCGCCAAGCCCATTCAAAAATAATTAGGGGACTGACTCCGGAAGAATGATGAACTGGCTAGTTCACTTTTTATGGCGTATAGGCATTACATTTACACACAAACACACTGGACCAACATTGTCCTTCTCGCGAGATAAATATGAATAATACGTTTTTTTCATACCAGATTGACATCATTTACGTTGTCATACTAGCCAGATTAATAAGAATAAATGATATGTTCCTTGGAGAACACAGAATGATCAAGCTATTGAGTAACAGAAGATCAGAGACCATTGACAGCCATTTTACCAGTAGGTATAGTAAGTTGTCATCTTTCATGTTCAACAACACACCAATCACATGTTTACAACAGGGAAACACAGCAGGTCAAAAGCAAGCTTACTGTAAGGCCAGGAAGGTCTTCCATATCACTATAAATAGAAAGACAGCATCCCTGGGTGGGCTCAAATCACCAACTTTTAAATTAACAGTCTAACGCGCCAACAAATTGCACCACAGAGACTTGTGGTTATACTGACCCTCAGCAGGCCAAAGTCTCATGGAAGCTCACGCCAAGTCAGGAAGGGGGACTTCACAATCTGAAAAATGTCATCCCTGGGTGGTGTCAAAGCACCAACCTTTAGATTGACAGTCAAACACACTAACTGATTGCACGAGAGAGGCTTGACCCTCAGCAAGTCAATTTAACAGGAATCTCACATCGACATCATGGAGCACAACAAACTGAAAACTGTCGTCCCTGGGTGGGCTCGAACCACCAACCTTTAGATTAACAGTCTAACGCGCTAACCAATTGCGCCACAGAGACTTGTGGTGTACATAATACTGACGCTAGATCGCTGGCCATTTCTGCTCTCATCCAACTGAACATGGAGTTTACGAAACAACAACACTTTGTTCCAATGGTTGTGTTAACGTGCATCGAAAGTGCAGCAACATTTTCAAGGAAGTAGCCCTGTAGTTTTCTAATGTTTGTTAGCTTTTTGAATGGCCTTAAAAGGGAAAAGATGTAGCGCAATGTTCGTCAGCACAACATTATATTAAAAGGCATCTGGCAGGAGTAAATTCAGCCACAATCACAAATATATTATGATAAATATATATTTTAAACAACTGCATTTTCACAAATGTAATATATAATCGCCAAGCCCATTCAAAAATAATTAGGGGACTGACTCCGGAAGAATGATGAACTGGCTAGTCACTTTTATGGCGTATAGGCATACATTTACACACAAACACACTGGACCAACATTGTCCTTCTCGCGAGATAAATATAAATAATATGTTTTTTTTCATACCAGATTGACATCATTTACGTTGTCATACTAGCCAGATTAATAAGAATAAATTATATGTTCCTTGGAGAACACAGAATGATCAAGCTATTGAGTAACAGAAGATCAGAGACCATTGACAGCCATTTTACCAGTAGGTATAGTAAGTTGTCATCTTTCATGTTCAACAACACACCAATCACATGTTACAACAGGAAACACAGCAGGTCAAAAGCAAGCTTACTGTAAGGCCAGGAAGGTCTTCCATATCACTAGAAATAGAAAGACAGCATCCCTGGGTGGGCTCAAATCACCAACTTTTAAATGAACAGTCTAACGCGCCAACAAATTGCACCACAGAGATTTGTGGTTATACTGACCCTCAGCAGGCCAAAGTCTCATGGAAGCTCACGCCAAGTCAGGAAGGGGGACTTCACAATCTGAAAAATGTCATCCCTGGGTGGTGTCAAAGCACCAACCTTTAGATTGACAGTCAAAACACACTAACTGATTGCACGAGAGAGGCTTGTGTTGGCATTGACCGTCAGCACGGCAATTTAACAGGAATCTCATAACAGGTACAGGACGTCACATCGACATCATGGAGCACAACAAACTGAAAACTGTCGTCCCTGGGTGGGCTCGAACCACCAACCTTTAGATTAACAGTCTAACGCGCTAACCAATTGAAAAATGTCATCCCTGGGTGGTGTCAAAGCACCAACCTTTAGATTGACAGTCAAACACACTAAATGATTGCACGAGAGAGGCTTGTGTTGGCATTGACCCTCAGCAAGTCAATTTAACAGGAATCTCATAACAGGACGTCACATCGACATCATGGAGCACAACAAACTGAAAACTGTCGACCCTGGGTGGGCTCGAACCACCAACCTTTAGATTAACAGTCTAACGCGCTAACCAATTGCGCCACAGAGACTTGTGGTGTCTTTAATACTGACGAACATGGAGTTTACGAAACAACAACACTTTGTTCCAATGGTTGTGTTAACGTGCATCGAAAGTGCAGCAACATTTTCAAGGAAGTAGCCCTGTAGTTTTCTAATGTTTGTTAGCTTTTTGAATGGCCTTAAAAGGGAAAAGATGTAGCGCAATGTTCGTCAGCGCAACATTATATTAAAGGCATCTGGCAGGAGTAAATTCAGCCACAATCACAAATATATTATGATAAATATATATTTTAAACAACTGCATTTTCACAAATGTAATACATAATCGCCAAGCCCATTCAAAAATAATTAGGGGACTGACTCCGGAAGAATGATGAAGGGGCTAGTCACTTTCATGGCGTATAGGCATACATTTACACACAAACACACTGGACCAACATTGTCCTTCTCGCGAGATAAATATAAATAATATGTTTTTTCATACCAGATTGACATCATTTACATTGTCATACAAGCCAGATTAATAAGAATAAATGATATGTTCCTTGGAGAACACAGAATGATCAAGCTATTGAGTAACAGAAGATCAGAGACCATTGACAGCCATTTTACCAGTAGGTATAGTAAGTTGTCATCTTTCATGTTCAACAACACACCAATCACATGTTACAACAGGAAACACAGCAGGTC
Source organism: Oncorhynchus mykiss (assembly GCF_013265735.2). Taxonomy (NCBI): domain Eukaryota; kingdom Metazoa; phylum Chordata; class Actinopteri; order Salmoniformes; family Salmonidae; genus Oncorhynchus; species Oncorhynchus mykiss. The sequence continues at coordinate 80,351 of NW_023493931.1, read as the reverse complement.
AAAAGCAAGCTTACTGTAAGGCCAGGAAGGTCTTCCATATCACTAGAAATAGAAAGACAGCATCCCTGGGTGGGCTCAAATCACCAACTTTTAAATGAACAGTCTAACGCGCCAACAAATTGCACCACAGAGATTTGTGGTTATACTGACCCTCAGCAGGCCAAAGTCTCATGGAAGCTCACGCCAAGTCAGGAAGGGGGACTTCACAATCTGAAAAATGTCATCCCTGGGTGGTGTCAAAGCACCAACCTTTAGATTGACAGTCAAACACACTAACTGATTGCACGAGAGAGGCTTGTGTTGGCATTGACCGTCAGCACGGCAATTTAACAGGAATCTCATAACAGGTACAGGACGTCACATCGACATCATGGAGCACAACAAACTGAAAACTGTCGTCCCTGGGTGGGCTCGAACCACCAACCTTTAGATTAACAGTCTAACGCGCTAACCAATTGAAAAATGTCATCCCTGGGTGGTGTCAAAGCACCAACCTTTAGATTGACAGTCAAACACACTAAATGATTGCACGAGAGAGGCTTGTGTTGGCATTGACCCTCAGCAAGTCAATTTAACAGGAATCTCATAACAGGACGTCACATCGACATCATGGAGCACAACAAACTGAAAACTGTCGACCCTGGGTGGGCTCGAACCACCAACCTTTAGATTAACAGTCTAACGCGCTAACCAATTGCGCCACAGAGACTTGTGGTGTCTTTAATACTGACGAACATGGAGTTTACGAAACAACAACACTTTGTTCCAATGGTTGTGTTAACGTGCATCGAAAGTGCAGCAACATTTTCAAGGAAGTAGCCCTGTAGTTTTCTAATGTTTGTTAGCTTTTTGAATGGCCTTAAAAGGGAAAAGATGTAGCGCAATGTTCGTCAGCGCAACATTATATTAAAAGGCATCTGGCAGGAGTAAATTCAGCCACAATCACAAATATATTATGATAAATATATATTTTAAACAACTGCATTTTCACAAATGTAATACATAATCGCCAAGCCCATTCAAAAATAATTAGGGGACTGACTCCGGAAGAATGATGAAGGGGCTAGTCACTTTCATGGCGTATAGGCATACATTTACACACAAACACACTGGACCAACATTGTCCTTCTCGCGAGATAAATATAAATAATATGTTTTTTCATACCAGATTGACATCATTTACATTGTCATACAAGCCAGATTAATAAGAATAAATGATATGTTCCTTGGAGAACACAGAATGATCAAGCTATTGAGTAACAGAAGATCAGAGACCATTGACAGCCATTTTACCAGTAGGTATAGTAAGTTGTCATCTTTCATGTTCAACAACACACCAATCACATGTTACAACAGGAAACACAGCAGGTCAAAAGCAAGCTTACTGTAAGGCCAGGAAGGTCTTCCATATCACTAGAAATAGAAAGACAGCATCCCTGGGTGGGCTCAAATCACCAACTTTTAAATTAACAGTCTAACGCGCCAACAAATTGCACCACAGAGACTTGTGGTTATACTGACCCTCAGCAGGCCAAAGTCTCATGGAAGCTCACGCCAAGTCAGGAAGGGGGACTTCACAATCTGAAAAATGTAATCCCTGGGTGGTGTCAAAGCACCAACCTTTAGATTGACAGTCAAACACACTAACTGATTGCACGAGAGAGGCTTGTGTTGGCATTGACCCTCAGCACGGCAATTTAACAGGAATAGGACGTCACATCGACATGTCGTCCCTGGGTGGGCTCGAACCACCAACCTTTAGATTAACAGTCTAACGCGGTAACCAATTGCGCCACAGAGACTTGTGGTGTATTTAATACTGACGCTAGATCGCTGGCCATTTGTGCTCTCATCCAACTGAACATGGAGTTTACGAAACAACAACACTTTGTTCCAATGGTTGTGTTAACGTGCATCGAAAGTGCAGCAACATTTTCAAGGAAGTAGCCCTGTAGTTTTCTAATGTTTGTTAGCTTTTTGAATGGCCTTAAAAGGGCAAAGATGTAGCGCAATGTTCGTCAGCGCAACATTATATTAAAAGACATCTGGCAGGAGTAAATTCAGCCACAATCACAAATATATTATGATAAATATATATTTTAAACAACTGCATTTTCACAAATGTAATATATAATCGCCAAGCCCATTCAAAAATAATTAGGGGACTGACTCCGGAAGAATGATGAAGTGGCTAGTCACTTTTATGGCGTATAGGCATACATTTACACACAAACACACTGGACCAACATTGTCCTTCTCGCGAGATAAATATAAATAATATGTTTTTTCATACCAGATTGACATCATTTACGTTGTCATACTAGCCAGATTAATAAGAATAAATTATATGTTCCTTGGAGAACACAGAATGATCAAGCTATTGAGTAACAGAAGATCAGAGACCATTGACAGCCATTTTACCAGTAGGTATAGTAACTTGTCATCTTTCATGTTCAACAACACACCAATCACATGTTACAACAGGAAACACAGCAGGTCAAAAGCAAGCTTACTGTAAGGCCAGGAAGGTCTTCCATATCACTAGAAATAGAAAGACAGCATCCCTGGGTGGGCTCAAATCACCAACTTTTAAATGAACAGTCTAACGCGCCAACAAATTGCACCAAAGAGACTTGTGGTTATACTGACCCTCAGCAGGCCAAAGTCTCATGGAAGCTCACGCCAAGTCAGGAATGGGGACTTCACAATCTGAAAAATGTCATCCCTGGGTGGTGTCAAAGCACCAACCTTTAGATTGACAGTCAAACACACTAACTGACTGCACGAGAGAGGCTTGTGTTGGCATTGACCCTCAGCACGGCAATTTAACAGGAATAGGACGTCACATCGACATGTCGTCCCTGGGTGGGCTCGAACCACCAGCCTTTAGATTAACAGTCTAACGCGCTAACCAATTGCGCCACAGAGACTTGTGGTGTATTTAATACTGATGCTAGATCGCTGGCCATTTGTGCTCTCATCCAACTGAACATGGAGTTTACGAAACAACAACACTTTGTTCCAATGGTTGTGTTAACGTGCATCGAAAGTGCAGTAACATTTTCAAGGAAGTAGCCCTGTAGTTTTCTAATGTTTGTTAGCTGTTTGAATGGCCTTAAAAGGGCAAAGATGTAGCGCAATGTTCGTCAGCGCAACATTATATTAAAAGGCATCTGGCAGGAGTAAATTCAGCCACAATCACAAATATATTATGATAAATATATATTTTAAACAACTGCATTTTCACAAATGTAATATATAATCGCCAAGCCCATTCAAAAATAATTAGGGGACTGACTCCGGAAGAATGATGAAGTGGCTAGTCACTTTTATGGCGTATAGGCATACATTTACACACAAAAACACTGGACCAACATTGTCCTTCTCGCGAGATAAATATAAATAATACGTTTTTTCATACCAGATTGACATCATTTACGTTGTCATACTAGCCAGATTAATAAGAATAAATTATATGTTCCTTGGAGAACACAGAATGATCAAGCTATTGAGTAACAGAAGATCAGAGACCATTGACAGCCATTTTACCAGTAGGTATAGTAACTTGTCATCTTTCATGTTCAACAACACCAATCACATGTTACAACAGGAAACACAGCAGGTCAAAAGCAAGCTTACTGTAAGGCCAGGAAGGTCTTCCATATCACTAGAAATAGAAAGACAGCATCCCTGGGTGGGCTCAAATCACCAACTTTTAAATGAACAGTCTAACGCGCCAACAAATTGCACCACAGAGACTTGTGGTTATACTGACCCTCAGCAGGCCAAAGTCTCATGGAAGCTCACGCCAAGTCAGGAAGGGGGACTTCACAATCTGAAAAATGTCATCCCTGGGTGGTGTCAAAGCACCAACCTTTAGATTGACAGTCAAACACACTAACTGATTGCACGAGAGAGGCTTGTGTTGGCATTGACCCTCAGCACGGCAATTTAACAGGAATCTCATAACAGGTACAGGACGTCACATCGACATCATGGAGCACAACAAACTGAAAACTGTCGTCCCTGGGTGGGCTCGAACCACCAACCTTTAGATTAACAGTCTAAAGCGCTAACCAATTGCGCCACAGAGACTTGTGGTGTATTTAATACTGACGCTAGATCGCTGGCCATTTGTGCTCTCATCCAACTGAACATGGAGTTTACGAAACAACAACACTTTGTTCCAATGGTTGTGTTAACGTGCATCGAAAGTGCAGCAACATTTTCAAGGAAGTAGCCCTGTAGTTTTCTAATGTTTGTTAGCTTTTTGAATGGCCTTAAAAGGGCAAAGATGTAGCGCAATGTTCGTCAGCGCAACATTATATTAAAAGGCATCTGGCAGGAGTAAATTCAGCCACAATCACAAATATATTATGATAAATATATATTTTAAACAACTGCATTTTCACAAATGTAATATATAATCGCCAAGCCCATTCAAAAATAATTAGGGGACTGACTCCGGAAGAATGATGAAGTGGCTAGTCACTTTTATGGCGTATAGGCATACATTTACACACAAACACACTGGACCAACATTGTCCTTCTCGCGAGATAAATATAAATAATATGTTTTTTCATACCAGATTGACATCATTTACGTTGTCATACTAGCCAGATTAATAAGAATAAATTATATGTTCCTTGGAGAACACAGAATGATCAAGCTATTGAGTAACAGAAGATCAGAGACCATTGACAGCCATTTTACCAGTAGGTATAGTAACTTGTCATCTTTCATGTTCAACAACACACCAATCACATGTTACAACAGGAAACACAGCAGGTCAAAAGCAAGCTTACTGTAAGGCCAGGAAGGTCTTCCATATCACTAGAAATAGAAAGACAGCATCCCTGGGTGGGCTCAAATCACCAACTTTTAAATGAACAGTCTAACGTTCCAATAAATTCCACCAAAGAGACTTGTGGTTATACTGACCCTCAGCAGGCCAAAGTCTCATGGAAGCTCACGCCAAGTCAGGAATGGGGACTTCACAATCTGAAAAATGTCATCCCTGGGTGGTGTCAAAGCACCAACCTTTAGATTGACAGTCAAACACACTAACTGATTGCACGAGAGAGGCTTGTGTTGGCATTGACCCTCAGCACGGCAATTTAACAGGAATCTCATAACAGGTACAGGACGTCACATCGACATCATGGAGCACAACAAACTGAAAACTGTCGTCCCTGGGTGGGCTCGAACCACCAACCTTTAGATTAACAGTCTAACGCGCTAACCAATTGCGCCACAGAGACTTGTGGTGTATTTAATACTGACGCTAGATCGCTGGCCATTTGTGCTCTCATCCAACTGAACATGGAGTTTACGAAACAACAACACTTTGTTCCAATGGTTGTGTTAACGTGCATCGAAAGTGCAGCAACATTTTCAAGGAAGTAGCCCTGTAGTTTTCTAATGTTTGTTAGCTGTTTGAATGGCCTTAAAAGGGCAAAGATGTAGCGCAATGTTCGTCAGCGCAACATTATATTAAAAGGCATCTGGCAGGAGTAAATTCAGCCACAATCACAAATATATTATGATAAATATATATTTTAAACAACTGCATTTTCACAAATGTAATATATAATCGCCAAGCCCATTCAAAAATAATTAGGGGACTGACTCCGGAAGAATGATGAAGTGGCTAGTCACTTTTATGGCGTATAGGCATACATTTACACACAAAAACACTGGACCAACATTGTCCTTCTCGCGAGATAAATATAAATAATACGTTTTTTCATACCAGATTGACATCATTTACGTTGTCATACTAGCCAGATTAATAAGAATAAATTATATGTTCCTTGGAGAACACAGAATGATCAAGCTATTGAGTAACAGAAGATCAGAGACCATTGACAGCCATTTTACCAGTAGGTATAGTAAGTTGTCATCTTTCATGTTCAACAACACACCAATCACATGTTACAACAGGAAACACAGCAGGTCAAAAGCAAGCTTACTGTAAGGCCAGGAAGGTCTTCCATATCACTAGAAATAGAAAGACAGCATCCCTGGGTGGGCTCAAATCACCAACTTTTAAATGAACAGTCTAACGCGCCAACAAATTGCACCACAGAGACTTGTGGTTATACTGACCCTCAGCAGGCCAAAGTCTCATGGAAGCTCACGCCAAGTCAGGAAGGGGGACTTCACAATCTGAAAAATGTCATCCCTGGGTGGTGTCAAAGCACCAACCTTTAGATTGACAGTCAAACACACTAACTGATTGCACGAGATAGGCTTGTGTTGGCATTGACCCTCAGCACGGCAATTTAACAGGAATCTCATAACAGGTACAGGACGTCACATCGACATCATGGAGCACAACAAACTGAAAACTGTCGTCCCTGGGTGGGCTCGAATCACCAACCTTTAGATTAACAGTCTAACGCGCTAACCAATTGCGCCACAGAGACTTGTGGTGTATTTAACACTGACGCTAGATCGCTGGCCATTTGTGCTCTCATCCAACTGAACATGGAGTTTACGAAACAACAACACTTTGTTCCAATGGTTGTGTTAACGTGCATCGAAAGTGCAGCAACATTTTCAAGGAAGTAGCCCTGTAGTTTTCTAATGTTTGTTAGCTGTTTGAATGGCCTTAAAAGGGCAAAGATGTAGCGCAATGTTCGTCAGCGCAACATTATATTAAAAGGCATCTGGCAGGAGTAAATTCAGCCACAATCACAAATATATTATGATAAATATATATTTTAAACAACTGCATTTTCACAAATGTAATATATAATCGCCAAGCCCATTCAAAAATAATTAGGGGACTGACTCCGGAAGAATGATGAAGTGGCTAGTCACTTTTATGGCGTATAGGCATACATTTACACACAAACACACTGGACCAACATTGTCCTTCTCGCGAGATAAATATAAATAATATGTTTTTTCATACCAGATTGACATCATTTACGTTGTCATACTAGCCAGACTAATAAGAATAAATTATATGTTCCTTGGAGAACACAGAATGATCAAGCTATTGAGTAACAGAAGATCAGAGACCATTGACAGCCATTTCACCAGTAGGTATAGTAACTTGTCATCTTTCATGTTCAACAACACACCAATCACATGTTACAACAGGAAACACAGCAGGTCAAAAGCAAGCTTACTGTAAGGCCAGGAAGGTCTTCCATATCACTAGAAATAGAAAGACAGCATCCCTGGGTGGGCTCAAATCACCAACTTTTAAATGAACAGTCTAACGTGCCAACAAATTGCACCACAGAGACTTGTGGTTATACTGACCCTCAGCAGGCCAAAGTCTCATGGAAGCTCACGCCAAGTCAGGAAGGGGGACTTGACAATCTGAAAAATGTCATCCCTGGGTGGTGTCAAAGCACCAACCTTTAGATTGACAGTCAAACACACTAACTGATTGCACGAGAGAGGCTTGTGTTGGCATTGACCCTCAGCAAGGCAATTTAACAGGAATCTCATAACAGGTACAGGACGTCACATCGACATCATGGAGCACAACAAACTGAAAACTGTCGTCCCTGGGTGGGCTCGAACCACCAACCTTTAGATTAACAGTCTAACGCGCTAACCAATTGCGCCACAGAGACTTGTGGTGTATTTAACACTGACGCTAGATCGCTGGCCATTTGTGCTCTCATCCAACTGAACATGGAGTTTACGAAACAACAACACTTTGTTCCAATGGTTGTGTTAACGTGCATCGAAAGTGCAGCAACATTTTCAAGGAAGTAGCCCTGTAGTTTTCTAATGTTTGTTAACTTTTTGAATGGCCTTAAAAGGGCAACGATGTAGCGCAATGTTCGTCAGCGCAACATTATATTAAAAGGCATCTGGCAGGAGTAAATTCAGCCACAATCACAAATATATTATGATAAATATATATTTTAAACAACTGCATTTTCACAAATGTAATATATAATCGCCAAGCCCATTCAAAAATAATTAGGGGACTGACTCCGGAAGAATGATGAAGTGGCTAGTCACTTTTATGGCGTATAGGCATACATTTACACACAAACACACTGGACCAACATTGTCCTTCTCGCGAGATAAATATAAATAATACGTTTTTTCATACCAGATTGACATCATTTACGTTGTCATACTAGCCAGATTAATAAGAATAAATTATATGTTCCTTGGAGAACACAGAATGATCAAGCTATTGAGTAACAGAAGATCAGAGACCATTGACAGCCATTTTACCAGTAGGTATAGTAACTTGTCATCTTTCATGTTCAACAACACACCAATCACATGTTACAACAGGAAACACAGCAGGTCAAAAGCAAGCTTACTGTAAGGCCAGGAAGGTCTTCCATATCACTAGAAATAGAAAGACAGCATCCCTGGGTGGGCTCAAATCACCAACTTTTAAATGAACAGTTTAACGCGCCAACAAATTGCACCACAGAGACTTGTGGTTATACTGACCCTCAGCAGGCCAAAGTCTCATGGAAGCTCATGCCAAGTCAGGAAGGGGGACTTCACAATCTGAAAAATGTCATCCCTGGGTGGTGTCAAAGCACCAACCTTTAGATTGACAGTCAAACACACTAACTGATTGCACGAGAGAGGCTTGTGTTGGCATTGACCCTCAGCACGGCAATTTAACAGGAATCTCATAACAGGTACAGGACGTCACATCGACATCATGGAGCACAACAAACTGAAAACTGTCGCCCCTGGGTGGGCTCGAATCACCAACCTTTAGATTAACAGTCTAACGCGCTAACCAATTGCGCCACAGAGACTTGTGGTGTATTTAATACTGACGCTAGATCGCTGGCCATTTGTGCTCTCATCCAACTGAACATGGAGTTTACGAAACAACAACACTTTGTTCCAATGGTTGTGTTAACGTGCATCGAAAGTGCAGCAACATTTTCAAGGAAGTAGCCCTGTAGTTTTCTAATGTTTGTTAGCTTTTTGAATGGCCTTAAAAGGGCAAAGATGTAGCGCAATGTTCGTCAGCGCAACATTATATTAAAAGGCATCTGGCAGGAGTAAATTCAGCCACAATCACAAATATATTATGATAAATATATATTTTAAACAACTGCATTTTCACAAATGTAATATATAATCGCCAAGCCCATTCAAAAATAATTAGGGGACTGACTCCGGAAGAATGATGAAGTGGCTAGTCACTTTCATGGCGTATAGGCATACATTTACACACAAACACACTGGACCAACATTGTCCTTCTCGCGAGATAAATATAAATAATACGTTTTTTCATACCAGATTGACATCATTTACATTGTCATACTAGCCAGATTAATAAGAATAAATTATATGTTCCTTGGAGAACACAGAATGATCAAGCTATTGAGTAACAGAAGATCAGAGACCATTGACAGCCATTTTACCAGTAGGTATAGTAAGTTGTCATCTTTCATGTTCAACAACACACCAATCACATGTTACAACAGGAAACACAGCAGGTCAAAAGCAAGCTTACTGTAAGGCCAGGAAGGTCTTCCATATCACTAGAAATAGAAAGACAGCATCCCTGGGTGGGCTCAAATCACCAACTTTTAAATGAACAGTCTAACGCGCCAACAAATTGCACCACAGAGACTTGTGGTTATACTGACCCTCAGCAGGCCAAAGTCTCATGGAAGCTCACGCCAAGTCAGGAAGGGGGACTTCACAATCTGAAAAATGTCATCCCTGGGTGGTGTCAAAGCACCAACCTTTAGATTGACAGTCGAACACACTAAATGATTGCACGAGAGAGGCTTGTGTTGGCATTGACCCTCAGCACGTCAATTTAACAGGAATCTCATAACAGGTACAGGACGTCACATCGACATGATGGAGCACAACAAACTGAAAACTGTCGTCCCTGGGTGGGCTCGAACCACCAACCTTTAGATTAACAGTCTAACACGCTAACCAATTGCGCCACAGAGACTTGTGGTGTATTTAATACTGACGCTAGATCGCTGGCCATTTGTGCTCTCATCCAACTGAACATGGAGTTTACGAAACAACAACACTTTGTTCCAATGGTTGTGTTAACGTGCATCGAAAGTGCAGCAACATTTTCAAGGAAGTAGCCCTGTAGTTTTCTAATGTTTGTTAGCTGTTTGAATGGCCTTAAAAGGGCAAAGATGTAGCGCAATGTTCGTCAGCGCAACATTATATTAAAAGGCATCTGGCAGGAGTAAATTCAGCCACAATCACAAATATATTATGATAAATATATATTTTAAACAACTGCATTTTCACAAATGTAATACATAATCGCCAAGCCCATTCAAAAATAATTAGGGGACTGACTCCGGAAGAATGATGAAGTGGCTAGTCACTTTCATGGCGTATAGGCATACATTTACACACAAACACACTGGACCAACATTGTCCTTCTCGCGAGATAAATATAAATAATACGTTTTTTCATACCAGATTGACATCATTTACGTTGTCATACTAGCCAGATTAATAAGAATAAATTATATGTTCCTTGGAGAACACAGAATGATCAAGCTATTGAGTAACAGAAGATCAGAGACCATTGACAGCCATTTTACCAGTAGTTATAGTAACTTGTCATCTTTCATGTTCAACAACACACCAATCACATGTTACAACAGGAAACACAGCAGGTCAAAAGCAAGCTTACTGTAAGGCCAGGAAGGTCTTCCATATCACTAGAAATAGAAAGACAGCATCCCTGGGTGGGCTCAAATCACCAACTTTTAAATGAACAGTCTAACGCGCCAACAAATTGCACCACAGAGACTTGTGGTTATACTGACCCTCAGCAGGCCAAAGTCTCATGGAAGCTCACGCCAAGTCAGGAAGGGGGACTTCACAATCTGAAAAATGTCATCCCTGGGTGGTGTCAAAGCACCAACCTTTAGATTGACAGTCAAACACACTAACTGATTGCACGAGAGAGGCTTGTGTTGGCATTGACCCTCAGCACGGCAATTTAACAGGAATCTCATAACAGGTACAGGACGTCACATCGACATCATGGAGCACAACAAACTGAAAACTGTCGTCCCTGGGTGGGCTCGAACCACCAACCTTTAGATTAACAGTCTAACGCGCTAACCAATTGCGCCACAGAGACTTGTGGTGTATTTAATACTGACGCTAGATCGCTGGCCATTTGTACTCTCATCCAACTGAACATGGAGTTTACGAAACAACAACACTTTGTTCCAATGGTTGTGTTAACGTGCATCGAAAGTGCAGCAACATTTTCAAGGAAGTAGCCCTGTAGTTTTCTAATGTTTGTTAGCTGTTTGAATGGCCTTAAAAGGGCAAAGATGTAGCGCAATGTTCGTCAGCGCAACATTATATTAAAAGGCATCTGGCAGGAGTAAATTCAGCCACAATCACAAATATATTATGATAAATATATATTTTAAACAACTGCATTTTCACAAATGTAATATATAATCGCCAAGCCCATTCAAAAATAATTAGGGGACTGACTCCGGAAGAATGATGAAGTGGCTAGTCACTTTCATGGCGTATAGGCATACATTTACACACAAACACACTGGACCAACATTGTCCTTCTCGCGAGATAAATATAAATAATACGTTTTTTCATACCAGATTGACATCATTTACATTGTCATACTAGCCAGATTAATAAGAATAAATTATATGTTCCTTGGAGAACACAGAATGATCAAGCTATTGAGTAACAGAAGATCAGAGACCATTGACAGCCATTTTACCAGTAGGTATAGTAACTTGTCATCTTTCATGTTCAACAACACACCAATCACATGTTACAACAGGAAACACAGCAGGTCAAAAGCAAGCTTACTGTAAGGCCAGGAAGGTCTTCCATATCACTAGAAATAGAAAGACAGCATCCCTGGGTGGGCTCAAATCACCAACTTTTAAATGAACAGTCTAACGCGCCAACAAATTGCACCACAGAGACTTGTGGTTATACTGACCCTCAGCAGGCCAAAGTCTCATGGAAGCTCACGCCAAGTCAGGAAGGGGGACTTCACAATCTGAAAAATGTCATCCCTGGGTGGTGTCAAAGCACCAACCTTTAGATTGACAGTCAAACACACTAACTGATTGCACGAGAGAGGCTTGTGTTGGCATTGACCCTCAGCACGGCAATTTAACAGGAATCTCATAACAGGTACAGGACGTCACATCGACATCATGGAGCACAACAAACTGAAAACTGTCGTCCCTGGGTGGGCTCGAACCACCAACCTTTAGATTAACAGTCTAACGCGCTAACCAATTGCGCCACAGAGACTTGTGGTGTATTTAATACTGACGCTAGATCGCTGGCCATTTGTACTCTCATCCAACTGAACATGGAGTTTACGAAACAACAACACTTTGTTCCAATGGTTGTGTTAACGTGCATCGAAAGTGCAGCAACATTTTCAAGGAAGTAGCCCTGTAGTTTTCTAATGTTTGTTAGCTGTTTGAATGGCCTTAAAAGGGCAAAGATGTAGCGCAATGTTCGTCAGCGCAACATTATATTAAAAGGCATCTGGCAGGAGTAAATTCAGCCACAATCACAAATATATTATGATAAATATATATTTTAAACAACTGCATTTTCACAAATGTAATATATAATCGCCAAGCCCATTCAAAAATAATTAGGGGACTGACTCCGGAAGAATGATGAAGTGGCTAGTCACTTTCATGGCGTATAGGCATACATTTACACACAAACACACTGGACCAACATTGTCCTTCTCGCGAGATAAATATAAATAATACGTTTTTTCATACCAGATTGACATCATTTACATTGTCATACTAGCCAGATTAATAAGAATAAATTATATGTTCCTTGGAGAACACAGAATGATCAAGCTATTGAGTAACAGAAGATCAGAGACCATTGACAGCCATTTTACCAGTAGGTATAGTAACTTGTCATCTTTCATGTTCAACAACACACCAATCACATGTTACAACAGGAAACACAGCAGGTCAAAAGCAAGCTTACTGTAAGGCCAGGAAGGTCTTCCATATCACTAGAAATAGAAAGACAGCATCCCTGGGTGGGCTCAAATCACCAACTTTTAAATGAACAGTCTAACGCGCCAACAAATTGCACCACAGAGACTTGTGGTGTATTTAATACTGACGCTAGATCGCTGGCCATTTGTGCTCTCATCCAACTGAACATGGAGTTTACGAAACAACAACACTTTGTTCCAATGGTTGTGTTAACGTGCATCGAAAGTGCAGCAACATTTTCAAGGAAGTAGCCCTGTAGTTTTCTAATGTTTGTTAGCTTTTTGAATGGCCTTAAAAGGGCAAAGATGTAGCGCAATGTTCGTCAGCGCAACATTATATTAAAAGGCATCTGGCAGGAGTAAATTCAGCCACAATCACAAATATATTATGATAAATATATATTTTAAACAACTGCATTTTCACAAATGTAATATATAATCGCCAAGCCCATTCAAAAATAATTAGGGGACTGACTCCGGAAGAATGATGAAGTGGCTAGTCACTTTCATGGCGTATAGGCATACATTTACACACAAACACACTGGACCAACATTGTCCTTCTCGCGAGATAAATATAAATAATACGTTTTTTCATACCAGATTGACATCATTTACATTGTCATACTAGCCAGATTAATAAGAATAAATTATATGTTCCTTGGAGAACACAGAATGATCAAGCTATTGAGTAACAGAAGATCAGAGACCATTGACAGCCATTTTACCAGTAGGTATAGTAACTTGTCATCTTTCATGTTCAACAACACACCAATCACATGTTACAACAGGAAACACAGCAGGTCAAAAGCAAGCTTACTGTAAGGCCAGGAAGGTCTTCCATATCACTAGAAATAGAAAGACAGCATCCCTGGGTGGGCTCAAATCACCAACTTTTAAATGAACAGTCTAACGCGCCAACAAATTGCACCACAGAGACTTGTGGTTATACTGACCCTCAGCAGGCCAAAGTCTCATGGAAGCTCACGCCAAGTCAGGAAGGGGGACTTCACAATCTGAAAAATGTCATCCCTGGGTGGTGTCAAAGGACCAACCTTTAGATTGACAGTCGAACACACTAACTGATTGCACGAGAGAGGCTTGTGTTGGCATTGACCCTCAGCACGTCAATTTAACAGGAATCTCATAACAGGTACAGGACGTCACATCGACATCATGGAGCACAACAAACTGAAAACTGTCGTCCCTGGGTGGGCTCGAACCACCAACCTTTAGATTAACAGTCTAACACGCTAACCAATTGCGCCACAGAGACTTGTGGTGTATTTAATACTGACGCTAGATCGTTGGCCATTTGTGCTCTCATCCAACTGAACATGGAGTTTACGAAACAACAACACTTTGTTCCAATGGTTGTGTTAACGTGCATCGAAAGTGCAGCAACATTTTCAAGGAAGTAGCCCTGTAGTTTTCTAATGTTTGTTAGCTGTTTGAATGGCCTTAAAAGGGCAAAGATGTAGCGCAATGTTCGTCAGCGCAACATTATATTAAAAGGCATCTGGCAGGAGTAAATTCAGCCACAATCACAAATATATTATGATAAATATATATTTTAAACAACTGCATTTTCACAAATGTAATACATAATCGCCAAGCCCATTCAAAAATAATTAGGGGACTGACTCCGGAAGAATGATGAAGTGGCTAGTCACTTTCATGGCGTATAGGCATACATTTACACACAAACACACTGGACCAACATTGTCCTTCTCGCGAGATAAATATAAATAATACGTTTTTTCATACCAGATTGACATCATTTACGTTGTCATACTAGCCAGATTAATAAGAATAAATTATATGTTCCTTGGAGAACACAGAATGATCAAGCTATTGAGTAACAGAAGATCAGAGACCATTGACAGCCATTTTACCAGTAGTTATAGTAACTTGTCATCTTTCATGTTCAACAACACACCAATCACATGTTACAACAGGAAACACAGCAGGTCAAAAGCAAGCTTACTGTAAGGCCAGGAAGGTCTTCCATATCACTAGAAATAGAAAGACAGCATCCCTGGGTGGGCTCAAATCACCAACTTTTAAATGAACAGTCTAACGCGCCAACAAATTGCACCACAGAGACTTGTGGTTATACTGACCCTCAGCAGGCCAAAGTCTCATGGAAGCTCACGCCAAGTCAGGAAGGGGGACTTCACAATCTGAAAAATATCATCCCTGGGTGGTGTCAAAGCACCAACCTTTAGATTGACAGTCGAACACACTAACTGATTGCACGAGAGAGGCTTGTGTTGGCATTGACCCTCAGCACGTCAATTTAACAGGAATCTCATAACAGGTACAGGACGTCACATCGACATCATGGAGCACAACAAACTGAAAACTGTCGTCCCTGGGTGGGCTCGAACCACCAACCTTTAGATTAACAGTCTAACACGCTAACCAATTGCGCCACAGAGACTTGTGGTGTATTTAATACTGACGCTAGATCGCTGGCCATTTGTGCTCTCATCCAACTGAACATGGAGTTTACGAAACAACAACACTTTGTTCCAATGGTTGTGTTAACGTGCATCGAAAGTGCAGCAACATTTTCAAGGAAGTAGCCCTGTAGTTTTCTAATGTTTGTTAGCTGTTTGAATGGCCTTAAAAGGGCAAAGATGTAGCGCAATGTTCGTCAGCGCAACATTATATTAAAAGGCATCTGGCAGGAGTAAATTCAGCCACAATCACAAATATATTATGATAAATATATATTTTAAACAACTGCATTTTCACAAATGTAATACATAATCGCCAAGCCCATTCAAAAATAATTAGGGGACTGACTCCGGAAGAATGATGAAGTGGCTAGTCACTTTCATGGCGTATAGGCATACATTTACACACAAACACACTGGACCAACATTGTCCTTCTCGCGAGATAAATATAAATAATACGTTTTTTCATACCAGATTGACATCATTTACGTTGTCATACTAGCCAGATTAATAAGAATAAATTATATGTTCCTTGGAGAACACAGAATGATCAAGCTATTGAGTAACAGAAGATCAGAGACCATTGACAGCCATTTTACCAGTAGTTATAGTAACTTGTCATCTTTCATGTTCAACAACACACCAATCACATGTTACAACAGGAAACACAGCAGGTCAAAAGCAAGCTTACTGTAAGGCCAGGAAGGTCTTCCATATCACTAGAAATAGAAAGACAGCATCCCTGGGTGGGCTCAAATCACCAACTTTTAAATGAACAGTCTAACGCGCCAACAAATTGCACCACAGAGACTTGTGGTTATACTGACCCTCAGCAGGCCAAAGTCTCATGGAAGCTCACGCCAAGTCAGGAAGGGGGACTTCACAATCTGAAAAATATCATCCCTGGGTGGTGTCAAAGCACCAACCTTTAGATTGACAGTCAAACACACTAACTGATTGCACGAGAGAGGCTTGTTTTGGCATTGACCCTCAGCACGGCAATTTAACAGGAATCTCATAACAGGTACAGGACGTCACATCGATATCATGGAGCACAACAAACTGAAAACTGTCGTCCCTGGGTGGGCTCGAACCACCAACCTTTAGATTAACAGTCTAACGCGCTAACCAATTGCGCCACAGAGACTTGTGGTGTATTTAATACTGACGCTAGATCGCTGGCCATTTGTACTCTCATCCAACTGAACATGGAGTTTACGAAACAACAACACTTTGTTCCAATGGTTGTGTTAACGTGCATCGAAAGTGCAGCAACATTTTCAAGGAAGT
The DNA here is from genome assembly GCF_013265735.2 of Oncorhynchus mykiss. Taxonomy (NCBI): domain Eukaryota; kingdom Metazoa; phylum Chordata; class Actinopteri; order Salmoniformes; family Salmonidae; genus Oncorhynchus; species Oncorhynchus mykiss. Next base: position 63,612 of record NW_023493931.1, on the reverse strand, counting down.
AGCCCTGTAGTTTTCTAATGTTTGTTAGCTGTTTGAATGGCCTTAAAAGGGCAAAGATGTAGCGCAATGTTCGTCAGCGCAACATTATATTAAAAGGCATCTGGCAGGAGTAAATTCAGCCACAATCACAAATATATTATGATAAATATATATCTTAAACAACTGCATTTTCACAAATGTAATATATAATCGCCAAGCCCATTCAAAAATAATTAGGGGACTGACTCCGGAAGAATGATGAAGTGGCTAGTCACTTTCATGGCGTATAGGCATACATTTACACACAAACACACTGGACCAACATTGTCCTTCTCGCGAGATAAATATAAATAATACGTTTTTTCATACCAGATTGACATCATTTACATTGTCATACTAGCCAGATTAATAAGAATAAATTATATGTTCCTTGGAGAACACAGAATGATCAAGCTATTGAGTAACAGAAGATCAGAGACCATTGACAGCCATTTTACCAGTAGGTATAGTAAGTTGTCATCTTTCATGTTCAACAACACACCAATCACATGTTACAACAGGAAACACAGCAGGTCAAAAGCAAGCTTACTGTAAGGCCAGGAAGGTCTTCCATATCACTAGAAATAGAAAGACAGCATCCCTGGGTGGGCTCAAATCACCAACTTTTAAATGAACAGTCTAACGCGCCAACAAATTGCACCACAGAGACTTGTGGTTATACTGACCCTCAGCAGGCCAAAGTCTCATGGAAGCTCACGCCAAGTGAGGAAGGGGGACTTCACAATCTGAAAAATGTCATCCCTGGGTGGTGTCAAAGCACCAACCTTTAGATTGACAGTCAAACACACTAACTGATTGCACGAGAGAGGCTTGTGTTGGCATTGACCCTCAGCACGGCAATTTAACAGGAATCTCATAACAGGACGTCACATCGACATCATGGAGCACAACAAACTGAAAACTGTCGACCCTGGGTGGGCTCGAACCACCAACCTTTAGATTAACAGTCTAACGCGCTAACCAATTGCGCCACAGAGACTTGTGGTGTATTTAATACTGACGCTAGATCGCTGGCCATTTGTACTCTCATCCAACTGAACATGGAGTTTACGAAACAACAACACTTTGTTCCAATGGTTGTGTTAACGTGCATCGAAAGTGCAGCAACATTTTCAAGGAAGTAGCCCTGTAGTTTTCTAATGTTTGTTAGCTGTTTGAATGGCCTTAAAAGGGCAAAGATGTAGCGCAATGTTCGTCAGCGCAACATTATATTAAAAGGCATCTGGCAGGAGTAAATTCAGCCACAATCACAAATATATTATGATAAATATATATCTTAAACAACTGCATTTTCACAAATGTAATATATAATCGCCAAGCCCATTCAAAAATAATTAGGGGACTGACTCCGGAAGAATGATGAAGTGGCTAGTCACTTTCATGGCGTATAGGCATACATTTACACACAAACACACTGGACCAACATTGTCCTTCTCGCGAGATAAATATAAATAATACGTTTTTTCATACCAGATTGACATCATTTACATTGTCATACTAGCCAGATTAATAAGAATAAATTATATGTTCCTTGGAGAACACAGAATGATCAAGCTATTGAGTAACAGAAGATCAGAGACCATTGACAGCCATTTTACCAGTAGGTATAGTAACTTGTCATCTTTCATGTTCAACAACACACCAATCACATGTTACAACAGGAAACACAGCAGGTCAAAAGCAAGCTTACTGTAAGGCCAGGAAGGTCTTCCATATCACTAGAAATAGAAAGACAGCATCCCTGGGTGGGCTCAAATCACCAACTTTTAAATGAACAGTCTAACGCGCCAACAAATTGCACCACAGAGACTTGTGGTTATACTGACCCTCAGCAGGCCAAAGTCTCATGGAAGCTCACGCCAAGTGAGGAAGGGGGACTTCACAATCTGAAAAATGTCATCCCTGGGTGGTGTCAAAGCACCAACCTTTAGATTGACAGTCAAACACACTAACTGATTGCACGAGAGAGGCTTGTGTTGGCATTGACCCTCAGCACGGCAATTTAACAGGAATCTCATAACAGGACGTCACATCGACATCATGGAGCACAACAAACTGAAAACTGTCGACCCTGGGTGGGCTCGAACCACCAACCTTTAGATTAACAGTCTAACTTGCTAACCAATTGCGCCACAGAGACTTGTGGTGTATTTAATACTGACGCTAGATCGCTGGCCATTTGTACTCTCATCCAACTGAACATGGAGTTTACGAAACAACAACACTTTGTTCCAATGGTTGTGTTAACGTGCATCGAAAGTGCAGCAACATTTTCAAGGAAGTAGCCCTGTAGTTTTCTAATGTTTGTTAGCTGTTTGAATGGCCTTAAAAGGGCAAAGATGTAGCGCAATGTTCGTCAGCGCAACATTATATTAAAAGGCATCTGGCAGGAGTAAATTCAGCCACAATCACAAATATATTATGATAAATATATATCTTAAACAACTGCATTTTCACAAATGTAATATATAATCGCCAAGCCCATTCAAAAATAATTAGGGGACTGACTCCGGAAGAATGATGAAGTGGCTAGTCACTTTCATGGCGTATAGGCATACATTTACACACAAACACACTGGACCAACATTGTCCTTCTCGCGAGATAAATATAAATAATACGTTTTTTCATACCAGATTGACATCATTTACATTGTCATACTAGCCAGATTAATAAGAATAAATTATATGTTCCTTGGAGAACACAGAATGATCAAGCTATTGAGTAACAGAAGATCAGAGACCATTGACAGCCATTTTACCAGTAGGTATACTAACTTGTCATCTTTCATGTTCAACAACACACCAATCACATGTTACAACAGGAAACACAGCAGGTCAAAAGCAAGCTTACTGTAAGGCCAGGAAGGTCTTCCATATCACTAGAAATAGAAAGACAGCATCCCTGGGTGGGCTCAAATCACCAACTTTTAAATGAACAGTCTAACGCGCCAACAAATTGCACCACAGAGACTTGTGGTTATACTGACCCTCAGCAGGCCAAAGTCTCATGGAAGCTCACGCCAAGTCAGGAAGGGGGACTTCACAATCTGAAAAATGTCATCCCTGGGTGGTGTCAAAGCACCAACCTTTAGATTGACAGTCGAACACACTAACTGATTGCACGAGAGAGGCTTGTGTTGGCATTGACCCTCAGCACGTCAATTTAACAGGAATCTCATAACAGGTATAGGACGTCACATCGACATCATGGAGCACAACAAACTGAAAACTGTCGTCCCTGGGTGGGCTCGAACCACCAACCTTTAGATTAACAGTCTAACACGCTAACCAATTGCGCCACAGAGACTTGTGGTGTATTTAATACTGACGCTAGATCGCTGGCCATTTGTGCTCTCATCCAACTGAACATGGAGTTTACGAAACAACAACACTTTGTTCCAATGGTTGTGTTAACGTGCATCGAAAGTGCAGCAACATTTTCAAGGAAGTAGCCCTGTAGTTTTCTAATGTTTGTTAGCTGTTTGAATGGCCTTAAAAGGGCAAAGATGTAGCGCAATGTTCGTCAGCGCAACATTATATTAAAAGGCATCTGGCAGGAGTAAATTCAGCCACAATCACAAATATATTATGATAAATATATATTTTAAACAACTGCATTTTCACAAATGTAATACATAATCGCCAAGCCCATTCAAAAATAATTAGGGGACTGACTCCGGAAGAATGATGAAGTGGCTAGTCACTTTCATGGGGTATAGGCATACATTTACACACAAACACACTGGACCAACATTGTCCTTCTCGCGAGATAAATATAAATAATACGTTTTTTCATACCAGATTGACATCATTTACGTTGTCATACTAGCCAGATTAATAAGAATAAATTATATGTTCCTTGGAGAACACAGAATGATCAAGCTATTGAGTAACAGAAGATCAGAGACCATTGACAGCCATTTTACCAGTAGTTATAGTAACTTGTCATCTTTCATGTTCAACAACACACCAATCACATGTTACAACAGGAAACACAGCAGGTCAAAAGCAAGCTTACTGTAAGGCCAGGAAGGTCTTCCATATCACTAGAAATAGAAAGACAGCATCCCTGGGTGGGCTCAAATCACCAACTTTTAAATGAACAGTCTAACGCGCCAACAAATTGCACCACAGAGACTTGTGGTTATACTGACCCTCAGCAGGCCAAAGTCTCATGGAAGCTCACGCCAAGTCAGGAAGGGGGACTTCACAATCTGAAAAATATCATCCCTGGGTGGTGTCAAAGCACCAACCTTTAGATTGACAGTCAAACACACTAACTGATTGCACGAGAGAGGCTTGTGTTGGCATTGACCCTCAGCAAGGCAATTTAACAGGAATCTCATAACAGGTACAGGACGTCACATCGACATCATGGAGCACAACAAACTGAAAACTGTCGTCCCTGGGTGGGCTCGAACCACCAACCTTTAGATTAACAGTCTAACGCGCTAACCAATTGCGCCACAGAGACTTGTGGTGTATTTAATACTGACGCTAGATCGCTGGCCATTTGTACTCTCATCCAACTGAACATGGAGTTTACGAAACAACAACACTTTGTTCCAATGGTTGTGTTAACGTGCATCGAAAGTGCAGCAACATTTTCAAGGAAGTAGCCCTGTAGTTTTCTAATGTTTGTTAGCTGTTTGAATGGCCTTAAAAGGGCAAAGATGTAGCGCAATGTTCGTCAGCGCAACATTATATTAAAGGCATCTGGCAGGAGTAAATTCAGCCACAATCACAAATATATTATGATAAATATATATTTTAAACAACTGCATTTTCACAAATGTAATATATAATCGCCAAGCCCATTCAAAAATAATTAGGGGACTGACTCCGGAAGAATGATGAAGTGGCTAGTCACTTTCATGGCGTATAGGCATACATTTACACACAAACACACTGGACCAACATTGTCCTTCTCGCGAGATAAATATAAATAATACGTTTTTTCATACCAGATTGACATCATTTACATTGTCATACTAGCCAGATTAATAAGAATAAATTATATGTTCCTTGGAGAACACAGAATGATCAAGCTATTGAGTAACAGAAGATCAGAGACCATTGACAGCCATTTTACCAGTAGGTATAGTAACTTGTCATCTTTCATGTTCAACAACACCAATCACATGTTACAACAGGAAACACAGCAGGTCAAAAGCAAGCTTACTGTAAGGCCAGGAAGGTCTTCCATATCACTAGAAATAGAAAGACAGCATCCCTGGGTGGGCTCAAATCACCAACTTTTAAATGAACAGTCTAACGCGCCAACAAATTGCACCACAGAGACTTGTGGTTATACTGACCCTCAGCAGGCCAAAGTCTCATGGAAGCTCACGCCAAGTCAGGAAGGGTCAGTTCACATCTCCACAATCTGAAAAATGTCATCCCTGGGTGGTGTCAAAGCACCAACCTTTAGATTGACAGTCAAACACGCTAACTGATTGCACGAGAGAGGCTTGTGTTGGCATTGACCCTCAGCACGGCAATTTAACAGGAATCTCATAACAGGTACAGGACGTCACATCGACATCATGGAGCACAACAAACTGAAAACTGTCGTCCCTGGGTGGGCTTGAACCACCAACCTTTAGATTAACAGTCTAACGCGCTAACCAATTGCGCCACAGAGACTTGTGGTGTATTTAATCCTGATGCTAGATCACTGGCCATTCGTGCTCTCATCCAACTGAACATGGAGTTTACGAAACAACAACACTTTGTTCCAATGGTTGTGTTAACGTGCATCGAAAGTGCAGCAACATTTTCAAGGAAGTAGCCCTGTAGTTTTCTAATGTTTGTTAGCTTTTTGAATGGCCTTAAAAGGGCAAAGATGTAGCGCAATGTTCGTCAGCGCAACATTATATTAAAAGGCATCTGGCAGGAGTAAATTCAGCCACAATCACAAATATATTATGATAAATATATATTTTAAACAACTGCATTTTCACAAATGTAATATATAATCGCCAAGCCCATTCAAAAATAATTAGGGGACTGACTCCGGAAGAATGATGAAGTGGCTAGTCACTTTCATGGCGTATAGGCATACATTTACACACAAACACACTGGACCAACATTGTCCTTCTTGCGAGATAAATATAAATAATATGTTTTTTCATACCAGATTGACATCATTTACATTGTCATACTAGCCAGATTAATAAGAATAAATTATATGTTCCTTGGAGAACACAGAATGATCAAGCTATTGAGTAACAGAAGATCAGAGACCATTGACAGCAATTTTACCAGTAGGTATAGTAACTTGTCATCTTTCATGTTCAACAACACACCAATCACATGTTACAAGTGGAAACACAGCAGGTCAAAAGCAAGCTTACTGTAAGGCCAGGAAGGTCTTCCATATCACTAGAAATAGAAAGACAGCATCCCTGGGTGGGCTCAAATCACCAACTTTTAAATGAACAGTCTAACGCGCCAACAAATTGCACCACAGAGACTTGTGGTTATACTGACCCTCAGCAGGCCAAAGTCTCATGGAAGCTCACGCCAAGTCAGGAAGGGGGACTTCACAATCTGAAAAACGTCATCCCTGGGTGGTGTCAAAGCACCAACCTTTAGATTGACAGTCAAACACACTAACTGATTGCACGAGAGAGGCTTGTGTTGGCATTGACCCTCAGCACGGCAATTTAACAGGAATCTCATAACAGGTACAGGACGTCACATCGACATCATGGAGCACAACAAACTGAAAACTGTCGTCCCTGGGTGGGCTCGAACCACCAACCTTTAGATTAACAGTCTAACACGCTAACCAATTGCGCCACAGAGACGTGTGGTGTATTTATTACTGACGCTAGATCGCTGGCCATTTGTGCTCTCATCCAACTGAACATGGAGTTTACGAAACAACAACACTTTGTTCCAATGGTTGTGTTAACGTGCATCGAAAGTGCAGCAACATTTTCAAGGAAGTAGCCCTGTAGTTTTCTAATGTTTGTTAGCTTTTTGAATGGCCTTAAAAGGGCAAAGATGTAGCGCAATGTTCGTCAGCGCAACATTATATTAAAAGGCATCTGGCAGGAGTAAATTCAGCCACAATCACAAATATATTATGATAAATATATATTTTAAACAACTGCATTTTCACAAATGTAATATATAATCGCCAAGCCCATTCAAAAATAATTAGGGGACTGACTCCGGAAGAATGATGAAGTGGCTAGTCACTTTCATGGCGTATAGGCATACATTTACACACAAACACACTGGACCAACAATGTCCTTCTTGCGAGATAAATATAAATAATATGTTTTTTCATACCAGATTGACATCATTTACGTTGTCATACTAGCCAGATGAATAAGAATAAATTATATGTTCCTTGGAGAACACAGAATGATCAAGCTATTGAGTAACAGAAGATCAGAGACCATTGACAGCCATTTTACCAGTAGTTATAGTAACTTGTCATCTTTCATGTTCAACATCACACCAATCACATGTTACAACAGGAAACACAGCAGGTCAAAATCAAGCTTACTGTAAGGCCAGGAAGGTCTTCCATATCACTACAAATAGAAAGACAGCATCCCTGGGTGGGCTCAAATCACCAACTTTTAAATGAACAGTCTAACGCGCCAACAAATTGCACCACAGAGACTTGTGGTTATACTGACCCTCAGCAGGCCAAAGTCTCATGGAAGCTCACGCCAAGTCAGGAAGGGGGACTTCACAATCTGAAAAATGTCATCCCTGGGTGGTGTCAAAGCACCAACCTTTAGATTGACAGTCAAACACACTAACTGATTGCACGAGAGAGGCTTGTGTTGGCATTGACCCTCAGCACGGCAATTTAACAGGAATCTCATAACAGGTACAGGACGTCACATCGACATCATGGAGCACAACAAACTGAAAACTGTCGTCCCTGGGTGGGCTCGAACCACCAACCTTTAGATTAACAGTCTAACACGCTAACCAATTGCGCCACAGAGACGTGTGGTGTATTTATTACTGACGCTAGATCGCTGGCCATTTGTGCTCTCATCCAACTGAACATGGAGTTTACGAAACAACAACACTTTGTTCCAATGGTTGTGTTAACGTGCATCGAAAGTGCAGCAACATTTTCAAGGAAGTAGCCCTGTAGTTTTCTAATGTTTGTTAGCTTTTTGAATGGCCTTAAAAGGGCAAAGATGTAGCGCAATGTTCGTCAGCGCAACATTATATTAAAAGGCATCTGGCAGGAGTAAATTCAGCCACAATCACAAATATATTATGATAAATATATATTTTAAACAACTGCATTTTCACAAATGTAATATATAATCGCCAAGCCCATTCAAAAATAATTAGGGGACTGACTCCGGAAGAATGATGAAGTGGCTAGTCACTTTCATGGCGTATAGGCATACATTTACACACAAACACACTGGACCAACAATGTCCTTCTTGCGAGATAAATATAAATAATATGTTTTTTCATACCAGATTGACATCATTTACGTTGTCATACTAGCCAGATTAATAAGAATAAATTATATGTTCCTTGGAGAACACAGAATGATCAAGCTATTGAGTAACAGAAGATCAGAGACCATTGACAGCCATTTTACCAGTAGTTATAGTAACTTGTCATCTTTCATGTTCAACATCACACCAATCACATGTTACAACAGGAAACACAGCAGGTCAAAAGCAAGCTTACTGTAAGGCCAGGAAGGTCTTCCATATCACTACAAATAGAAAGACAGCATCCCTGGGTGGGCTCAAATCACCAACTTTTAAATGAACAGTCTAACGCGCCAACAAATTGCACCACAGAGACTTGTGGTTATACTGACCCTCAGCAGGCCAAAGTCTCATGGAAGCTCACGCCAAGTCAGGAAGGGGGACTTCACAATCTGAAAAATGTCATCCCTGGGTGGTGTCAAAGTACCAACCTTTAGATTGACAGTCAAACACACTAACTGATTGCACGAGAGAGGCTTGTGTTGACATTGACCCTCAGCACGGCAATTTAACAGGAATCTCATAACAGGTACAGGACGTCACATCGACATCATGGAGCACAACAAACTGAAAACTGTCGTCCCTGGGTGGGCTCGAACCACCAACCTTTAGATTAACAGCCTAACGCGCTAACCAATTGCGCCACAGAGACTTGTGGTGTATTTAATACTGACGCTAGATCGCTGGCCATTTGTGCTCTCATCCAACTGAACATGGAGTTTACGAAACAACAACACTTTGTTCCAATGGTTGTGTTAACGTGCATCGAAAGTGCAGCAACATTTTCAAGGAAGTAGCCCTGTAGTTTTCTAATGTTTGTTAGCTGTTTGAATGGCCTTAAAAGGGCAAAGATGTAGCGCAATGTTCGTCAGCGCAACATTATATTAAAAGGCATCTGGCAGGAGTAAATTCAGCCACAATCACAAATATATTATGATAAATATATATTTTAAACAACTGCATTTTCACAAATGTAATATATAATCGCCAAGCCCATTCAAAAATAATTAGGGGACTGACTCCGGAAGAATGATGAAGTGGCTAGTCACTTTCATGGCGTATAGGCATACATTTACACACAAACACACTGGACCAACATTGTCCTTCTCGCGAGATAAATATAAATAATATGTTTTTTCATACCAGATTGACATCATTTACGTTGTCATACTAGCCAGATTAATAAGAATAAATTATATGTTCCTTGGAGAACACAGAATGATCAAGCTATTGAGTAACAGAAGATCAGAGACCATTGACAGCAATTTTACCAGTAGGTATAGTAACTTGTCATCTTTCATGTTCAACAACACACCAATCACATGTTACAAGTGGAAACACAGCAGGTCAAAAGCAAGCTTACTGTAAGGCCAGGAAGGTCTTCCATATCACTAGAAATAGAAAGACAGCATCCCTGGGTGGGCTCAAATCACCAACTTTTAAATGAACAGTCTAACGCGCCAACAAATTGCACCACAGAGACGTGTGGTTATACTCACCCTCAGCAGGCCAAAGTCTCATGGAAGCTCACGCCAAGACAGGAAGGGGGACTTCACAATCTGAAAAATGTCATCCCTGGGTGGTGTCAAAGCACCAACCTTTAGATTGACAGTCAAACACACTAACTGATTGCACGAGAGAGGCTTGTGTTGGCATTGACCCTCAGCACGGCAATTTAACAGGAATCTCATAACAGGTACAGGACGTCACATCGACATCATGGAGCACAACAAACTGAAAACTGTCGTCCCTGGGTGGGCTCGAACCACCAACCTTTAGATTAACAGCCTAACGCGCTAACCAATTGCGCCACAGAGACTTGTGGTGTATTTAATACTGACGCTAGATCGCTGGCCATTTGTGCTCTCATCCAACTGAACATGGAGTTTACGAAACAACAACACTTTGTTCCAATGGTTGTGTTAACGTGCATCGAAAGTGCAGCAACATTTTCAAGGAAGTAGCCCTGTAGTTTTCTAATGTTTGTTAGCTGTTTGAATGGCCTTAAAAGGGCAAAGATGTAGCGCAATGTTCGTCAGCGCAACATTATATTAAAAGGCATCTGGCAGGAGTAAATTCAGCCACAATCACAAATATATTATGATAAATATATATTTTAAACAACTGCATTTTCACAAATGTAATATATAATCGCCAAGCCCATTCAAAAATAATTAGGGGACTGACTCCGGAAGAATGATGAAGTGGCTAGTCACTTTCATGGCGTATAGGCATACATTTACACACAAACACACTGGACCAACATTGTCCTTCTCGCGAGATAAATATAAATAATACGTTTTTTCATACCAGATTGACATAATTTACATTGTCATACTAGCCAGATGAATAAGAATAAATTATATGTTCCTTGGAGAACACAGAATGATCAAGCTATTGAGTAACAGAAGATCAGAGACCATTGACAGCCATTTTACCAGTAGGTATAGTAACTTGTCATCTTTCATGTTCAACAACACACCAATCACATGTTACAACAGGAAACACAGCAGGTCAAAAGCAAGCTTACTGTAAGGCCAGGAAGGTCTTCCATATCACTAGAAATAGAAAGACAGCATCCCTGGGTGGGCTCAAATCACCAACTTTTAAATGAACAGTCTAACGCGCCAACAAATTGCACCACAGAGACTTGTGGTTATACTGACCCTCAGCAGGCCAAAGTCTCATGGAAGCTCACGCCAAGTCAGGAAGGGTCAGTTCACATCTCCACAATCTGAAAAATGTCATCCCTGGGTGGTGTCAAAGCACCAACCTTTAGATTGACAGTCAAACACGCTAACTGATTGCACGAGAGAGGCTTGTGTTGGCATTGACCCTCAGCACGGCAATTTAACAGGAATCTCATAACAGGTACAGGACGTCACATCGACATCATGGAGCACAACAAACTGAAAACTGTCGTCCCTGGGTGGGCTTGAACCACCAACCTTTAGATTAACAGTCTAACGCGCTAACCAATTGCGCCACAGAGACTTGTGGTGTATTTAATCCTGATGCTAGATCACTGGCCATTCGTGCTCTCATCCAACTGAACATGGAGTTTACGAAACAACAACACTTTGTTCCAATGGTTGTGTTAACGTGCATCGAAAGTGCAGCAACATTTTCAAGGAAGTAGCCCTGTAGTTTTCTAATGTTTGTTAGCTTTTTGAATGGCCTTAAAAGGGCAAAGATGTAGCGCAATGTTCGTCAGCGCAACATTATATTAAAAGGCATCTGGCAGGAGTAAATTCAGCCACAATCACAAATATATTATGATAAATATATATTTTAAACAACTGCATTTTCACAAATGTAATATATAATCGCCAAGCCCATTCAAAAATAATTAGGGGACTGACTCCGGAAGAATGATGAAGTGGCTAGTCACTTTCATGGCGTATAGGCATACATTTACACACAAACACACTGGACCAACATTGTCCTTCTTGCGAGATAAATATAAATAATATGTTTTTTCATACCAGATTGACATCATTTACATTGTCATACTAGCCAGATTAATAAGAATAAATTATATGTTCCTTGGAGAACACAGAATGATCAAGCTATTGAGTAACAGAAGATCAGAGACCATTGACAGCAATTTTACCAGTAGGTATAGTAACTTGTCATCTTTCATGTTCAACAACACACCAATCACATGTTACAAGTGGAAACACAGCAGGTCAAAAGCAAGCTTACTGTAAGGCCAGGAAGGTCTTCCATATCACTAGAAATAGAAAGACAGCATCCCTGGGTGGGCTCAAATCACCAACTTTTAAATGAACAGTCTAACGCGCCAACAAATTGCACCACAGAGACTTGTGGTTATACTGACCCTCAGCAGGCCAAAGTCTCATGGAAGCTCACGCCAAGTCAGGAAGGGGGACTTCACAATCTGAAAAACGTCATCCCTGGGTGGTGTCAAAGCACCAACCTTTAGATTGACAGTCAAACACACTAACTGATTGCACGAGAGAGGCTTGTGTTGGCATTGACCCTCAGCACGGCAATTTAACAGGAATCTCATAACAGGTACAGGACGTCACATCGACATCATGGAGCACAACAAACTGAAAACTGTCGTCCCTGGGTGGGCTCGAACCACCAACCTTTAGATTAACAGTCTAACACGCTAACCAATTGCGCCACAGAGACGTGTGGTGTATTTATTACTGACGCTAGATCGCTGGCCATTTGTGCTCTCATCCAACTGAACATGGAGTTTACGAAACAACAACACTTTGTTCCAATGGTTGTGTTAACGTGCATCGAAAGTGCAGCAACATTTTCAAGGAAGTAGCCCTGTAGTTTTCTAATGTTTGTTAGCTTTTTGAATGGCCTTAAAAGGGCAAAGATGTAGCGCAATGTTCGTCAGCGCAACATTATATTAAAAGGCATCTGGCAGGAGTAAATTCAGCCACAATCACAAATATATTATGATAAATATATATTTTAAACAACTGCATTTTCACAAATGTAATATATAATCGCCAAGCCCATTCAAAAATAATTAGGGGACTGACTCCGGAAGAATGATGAAGTGGCTAGTCACTTTCATGGCGTATAGGCATACATTTACACACAAACACACTGGACCAACAATGTCCTTCTTGCGAGATAAATATAAATAATATGTTTTTTCATACCAGATTGACATCATTTACGTTGTCATACTAGCCAGATGAATAAGAATAAATTATATGTTCCTTGGAGAACACAGAATGATCAAGCTATTGAGTAACAGAAGATCAGAGACCATTGACAGCCATTTTACCAGTAGTTATAGTAACTTGTCATCTTTCATGTTCAACATCACACCAATCACATGTTACAACAGGAAACACAGCAGGTCAAAATCAAGCTTACTGTAAGGCCAGGAAGGTCTTCCATATCACTACAAATAGAAAGACAGCATCCCTGGGTGGGCTCAAATCACCAACTTTTAAATGAACAGTCTAACGCGCCAACAAATTGCACCACAGAGACTTGTGGTTATACTGACCCTCAGCAGGCCAAAGTCTCATGGAAGCTCACGCCAAGTCAGGAAGGGGGACTTCACAATCTGAAAAATGTCATCCCTGGGTGGTGTCAAAGCACCAACCTTTAGATTGACAGTCAAACACACTAACTGATTGCACGAGAGAGGCTTGTGTTGGCATTGACCCTCAGCACGGCAATTTAACAGGAATCTCATAACAGGTACAGGACGTCACATCGACATCATGGAGCACAACAAACTGAAAACTGTCGTCCCTGGGTGGGCTCGAACCACCAACCTTTAGATTAACAGTCTAACACGCTAACCAATTGCGCCACAGAGACTTGTGGTGTATTTAATTACTGACGCTAGATCGCTGGCCATTTGTGCTCTCATCCAACTGAACATGGAGTTTACGAAACAACAACACTTTGTTCCAATGGTTGTGTTAACGTGCATCGAAAGTGCAGCAACATTTTCAAGGAAGTAGCCCTGTAGTTTTCTAATGTTTGTTAGCTTTTTGAATGGCCTTAAAAGGGCAAAGATGTAGCGCAATGTTCGTCAGCGCAACATTATATTAAAAGGCATCTGGCAGGAGTAAATTCAGCCACAATCACAAATATATTATGATAAATATATATTTTAAACAACTGCATTTTCACAAATGTAATATATAATCGCCAAGCCCATTCAAAAATAATTAGGGGACTGACTCCGGAAGAATGATGAAGTGGCTAGTCACTTTCATGGCGTATAGGCATACATTTACACACAAACACACTGGACCAACATTGTCCTTCTTGCGAGATAAATATAAATAATATGTTTTTTCATACCAGATTGACATCATTTACGTTGTCATACTAGCCAGATTAATAAGAATAAATTATATGTTCCTTGGAGAACACAGAATGATCAAGCTATTGAGTAACAGAAGATCAGAGACCATTGACAGCCATTTTACCAGTAGTTATAGTAACTTGTCATCTTTCATGTTCAACAATCACACCAATCACATGTTACAACAGGAAACACAGCAGGTCAAAAGCAAGCTTACTGTAAGGCCAGGAAGGTCTTCCATATCACTAGAAATAGAAAGACAGCATCCCTGGGTGGGCTCAAATCACCAACTTTTAAATGAACAGTCTAACGCGCCAACAAATTGCACCACAGAGACTTGTGGTTATACTGACCCTCAGCAGGCCAAAGTCTCATGGAAGCTCACGCCAAGTCAGGAAGGGGGACTTCACAATCTGAAAAATGTCATCCCTGGGTGGTGTCAAAGTACCAACCTTTAGATTGACAGTCAAACACACTAACTGATTGCACGAGAGAGGCTTGTGTTGACATTGACCCTCAGCACGGCAATTTAACAGGAATCTCATAACAGGTACAGGACGTCACATCGACATCATGGAGCACAACAAACTGAAAACTGTCGTCCCTGGGTGGGCTCGAACCACCAACCTTTAGATTAACAGCCTAACGCGCTAACCAATTGCGCCACAGAGACTTGTGGTGTATTTAATACTGACGCTAGATCGCTGGCCATTTGTGCTCTCATCCAACTGAACATGGAGTTTACGAAACAACAACACTTTGTTCCAATGGTTGTGTTAACGTGCATCGAAAGTGCAGCAACATTTTCAAGGAAGTAGCCCTGTAGTTTTCTAATGTTTGTTAGCTGTTTGAATGGCCTTAAAAGGGCAAAGATGTAGCGCAATGTTCGTCAGCGCAACATTATATTAAAAGGCATCTGGCAGGAGTAAATTCAGCCACAATCACAAATATATTATGATAAATATATATTTTAAACAACTGCATTTTCACAAATGTAATATATAATCGCCAAGCCCATTCAAAAATAATTAGGGGACTGACTCCGGAAGAATGATGAAGTGGCTAGTCACTTTCATGGCGTATAGGCATACATTTACACACAAACACACTGGACCAACATTGTCCTTCTCGCGAGATAAATATAAATAATATGTTTTTTCATACCAGATTGACATCATTTACGTTGTCATACTAGCCAGATTAATAAGAATAAATTATATGTTCCTTGGAGAACACAGAATGATCAAGCTATTGAGTAACAGAAGATCAGAGACCATTGACAGCAATTTTACCAGTAGGTATAGTAACTTGTCATCTTTCATGTTCAACAACACACCAATCACATGTTACAAGTGGAAACACAGCAGGTCAAAAGCAAGCTTACTGTAAGGCCAGGAAGGTCTTCCATATCACTAGAAATAGAAAGACAGCATCCCTGGGTGGGCTCAAATCACCAACTTTTAAATGAACAGTCTAACGCGCCAACAAATTGCACCACAGAGACGTGTGGTTATACTGACCCTCAGCAGGCCAAAGTCTCATGGAAGCTCACGCCAAGTACAGGAAGGGGGACTTCACAATCTGAAAAATGTCATCCCTGGGTGGTGTCAAAGCACCAACCTTTAGATTGACAGTCAAACACACTAACTGATTGCACGAGAGAGGCTTGTGTTGGCATTGACCCTCAGCACGGCAATTTAACAGGAATCTCATAACAGGTACAGGACGTCACATCGACATCATGGAGCACAACAAACTGAAAACTGTCGTCCCTGGGTGGGCTCGAACCACCAACCTTTAGATTAACAGTCTAACGCGCTAACCAATTGCGCCACAGAGACTTGTGGTGTATTTAATACTGACGCTAGATCGCTGGCCATTTGTGCTCTCATCCAACTGAACATGGAGTTTACGAAACAACAACACTTTGTTCCAATGGTTGTGTTAACGTGCATCGAAAGTGCAGCAACATTTTCAAGGAAGTAGCCCTGTAGTTTTCTAATGTTTGTTAGCTGTTTGAATGGCCTTAAAAGGGCAAAGATGTAGCGCAATGTTCGTCAGCGCAACATTATATTAAAAGGCATCTGGCAGGAGTAAATTCAGCCACAATCACAAATATATTATGATAAATATATATTTTAAACAACTGCATTTTCACAAATGTAATATATAATCGCCAAGCCCATTCAAAAATAATTAGGGGACTGACTCCGGAAGAATGATGAAGTGGCTAGTCACTTTCATGGCGTATAGGCATACATTTACACACAAACACACTGGACCAACATTGTCCTTCTCGCGAGATAAATATAAATAATATGTTTTTTCATACCAGATTGACATCATTTACGTTGTCATACTAGCCAGATTAATAAGAATAAATTATATGTTCCTTGGAGAACACAGAATGATCAAGCTATTGAGTAACAGAAGATCAGAGACCATTGACAGCCATTTTACCAGTAGGTATAGTAACTTGTCATCTTTCATGTTCAACAACACACCAATCACATGTTACAAGTGGAAACACAGCAGGTCAAAAGCAAGCTTACTGTAAGGCCAGGAAGGTCTTCCATATCACTAGAAATAGAAAGACAGCATCCCTGGGTGGGCTCAAATCACCAACTTTTAAATGAACAGTCTAACGCGCCAACAAATTGCACCACAGAGACTTGTGGTTATACTGACCCTCAGCAGGCCAAAGTCTCATGGAAGCTCACGCCAAGTCAGGAAGGGGGACTTCACAATCTGAAAAATGTCATCCCTGGGTGGTGTCAAAGCACCAACCTTTAGATTGACAGTCAAACACACTAACTGATTGCACGAGAGAGGCTTGTGTTGGCATTGACCCTCAGCACGGCAATTTAACAGGAATCTCATAACAGGTACAGGACGTCACATCGACATCATGGAGCACAACAAACTGAAAACTGTCGTCCCTGGGTGGGCTCGAACCACCAACCTTTAGATTAACAGTCTAACGCGCTAACCAATTGCGCCACAGAGACTTGTGGTGTATTTAATACTGACGCTAGATCGCTGGCCATTTGTGCTCTCATCCAACTGAACATGGAGTTTACGAAACAACAACACTTTGTTCCAATGGTTGTGTTAACGTGCATCGAAAGTGCAGCAACATTTTCAAGGAAGTAGCCCTGTAGTTTTCTAATGTTTGTTAGCTTTTTGAATGGCCTTAAAAGGGCAAAGATGTAGCGCAATGTTCGTCAGCGCAACATTATATTAAAAGGCATCTGGCAGGAGTAAATTCAGCCACAATCACAAATATATTATGATAAATATATATTTTAAACAACTGCATTTTCACAAATGTAATATATAATCGCCAAGCCCATTCAAAAATAATTAGGGGACTGACTCCGGAAGAATGATGAAGTGGCTAGTCACTTTCATGGCGTATAGGCATACATTTACACACAAACACACTGGACCAACATTGTCCTTCTCGCGAGATAAATATAAATAATATGTTTTTTCATACCAGATTGACATCATTTACGTTGTCATACTAGCCAGATTAATAAGAATAAATTATATGTTCCTTGGAGAACACAGAATGATCAAGCTATTGAGTAACAGAAGATCAGAGACCATTGACAGCCATTTTACCAGTAGGTATAGTAACTTGTCATCTTTCATGTTCAACAACACACCAATCACATGTTACAACAGGAAACACAGCAGGTCAAAAGCAAGCTTACTGTAAGGCCAGGAAGGTCTTCCATATCACTAGAAATAGAAAGACAGCATCCCTGGGTGGGCTCAAATCACCAACTTTTAAATGAACAGTCTAACGCGCCAACAAATTGCACCACAGAGACTTGTGGTTATACTGACCCTCAGCAGGCCAAAGTCTCATGGAAGCTCACGCCAAGTCAGGAAGGGGGACTTCACAATCTGAAAAATGTCATCCCTGGGTGGTGTCAAAGCACCAACCTTTAGATTGACAGTCAAACACACTAACTGATTGCACGAGAGAGGCTTGTGTTGGCATTGACCCTCAGCACGGCAATTTAACAGGAATCTCATAACAGGTACAGGACGTCACATCGACATCATGGAGCACAACAAACTGAAAACTGTCGTCCCTGGGTGGGCTCGAACCACCAACCTTTAGATTAACAGTCTAACGCGCTAACCAATTGCGCCACAGAGACTTGTGGTGTATTTAATACTGACGCTAGATCGCTGGCCATTTGTGCTCTCATCCAACTGAACATGGAGTTTACGAAACAACAACACTTTGTTCCAATGGTTGTGTTAACGTGCATCGAAAGTGCAGCAACATTTTCAAGGAAGTAGCCCTGTAGTTTTCTAATGTTTGTTAGCTGTTTGAATGGCCTTAAAAGGGCAAAGATGTAGCGCAATGTTCGTCAGCGCAACATTATATTAAAAGGCATCTGGCAGGAGTAAATTCAGCCACAATCACAAATATATTATGATAAATATATATTTTAAACAACTGCATTTTCACAAATGTAATATATAATCGCCAAGCCCATTCAAAAATAATTAGGGGACTGACTCCGGAAGAATGATGAAGTGGCTAGTCACTTTCATGGCGTATAGGCATACATTTACACACAAACACACTGGACCAACATTGTCCTTCTCGCGAGATAAATATAAATAATACTGTTTTTTCATACCAGATTGACATCATTTACGTTGTCATACTAGCCAGATTAATAAGAATAAATTATATGTTCCTTGGAGAACACAGAATGATCAAGCTATTGAGTAACAGAAGATCAGAGACCATTGACAGCCATTTTACCAGTAGGTATAGTAACTTGTCATCTTTCATGTTCAACAACACACCAATCACATGTTACAACAGGAAACACAGCAGGTCAAAAGCAAGCTTACTGTAAGGCCAGGAAGGTCTTCCATATCACTAGAAATAGAAAGACAGCATCCCTGGGTGGGCTCAAATCACCAACTTTTAAATGAACAGTCTAACGCGCCAACAAATTGCACCACAGAGACTTGTGGTTATACTGACCCTCAGCAGGCCAAAGTCTCATGGAAGCTCACGCCAAGTCAGGAAGGGGGACTTCACAATCTGAAAAATGTCATCCCTGGGTGGTGTCAAAGCACCAACCTTTAGATTGACAGTCAAACACACTAACTGATTGCACGAGAGAGGCTTGTGTTGGCATTGACCCTCAGCACGGCAATTTAACAGGAATCTCATAACAGGTACAGGACGTCACATCGACATCATGGAGCACAACAAACTGAAAACTGTCGTCCCTGGGTGGGCTCGAACCACCAACCTTTAGATTAACAGTCTAACGCGCTAACCAATTGCGCCACAGAGACTTGTGGTGTATTTAATACTGACGCTAGATCGCTGGCCATTTGTGCTCTCATCCAACTGAACATGGAGTTTACGAAACAACAACACTTTGTTCCAATGGTTGTGTTAACGTGCATCGAAAGTGCAGCAACATTTTCAAGGAAGTAGCCCTGTAGTTTTCTAATGTTTGTTAGCTGTTTGAATGGCCTTAAAAGGGCAAAGATGTAGCGCAATGTTCGTCAGCGCAACATTATATTAAAAGGCATCTGGCAGGAGTAAATTCAGCCACAATCACAAATATATTATGATAAATATATATTTTAAACAACTGCATTTTCACAAATGTAATATATAATCGCCAAGCCCATTCAAAAATAATTAGGGGACTGACTCCGGAAGAATGATGAAGTGGCTAGTCACTTTCATGGCGTATAGGCATACATTTACACACAAACACACTGGACCAACATTGTCCTTCTCGCGAGATAAATATAAATAATATGTTTTTTCATACCAGATTGACATCATTTACGTTGTCATACTAGCCAGATTAATAAGAATAAATTATATGTTCCTTGGAGAACACAGAATGATCAAGCTATTGAGTAACAGAAGATCAGAGACCATTGACAGCCATTTTACCAGTAGGTATAGTAACTTGTCATCTTTCATGTTCAACAACACACCAATCACATGTTACAACAGTGAAACACAGCAGGTCAAAAGCAAGCTTACTGTAAGGCCAGGAAGGTCTTCCATATCACTAGAAATAGAAAGACAGCATCCCTGGGTGGGCTCAAATCACCAACTTTTAAATGAACAGTCTAACGCGCCAACAAATTGCACCACAGAGACTTGTGGTTATACTGACCCTCAGCAGGCCAAAGTCTCATGGAAGCTCACGCCAAGTCAGGAAGGGGGACTTCACAATCTGAAAAATGTCATCCCTGGGTGGTGTCAAAGCACCAACCTTTAGATTGACAGTCAAACACACTAACTGATTGCACGAGAGAGGCTTGTGTTGGCATTGACCCTCAGCACGGCAATTTAACAGGAATCTCATAACAGGTACAGGACGTCACATCGACATCATGGAGCACAACAAACTGAAAACTGTCGTCCCTGGGTGGGCTCGAACCACCAACCTTTAGATTAACAGTCTAACGCGCTAACCAATTGCGCCACAGAGACTTGTGGTGTATTTAATACTGACGCTAGATCGCTGGCCATTTGTGCTCTCATCCAACTGAACATGGAGTTTACGAAACAACAACACTTTGTTCCAATGGTTGTGTTAACGTGCATCGAAAGTGCAGCAACATTTTCAAGGAAGTAGCCCTGTAGTTTTCTAATGTTTGTTAGCTGTTTGAATGGCCTTAAAAGGGCAAAGATGTAGCGCAATGTTCGTCAGCGCAACATTATATTAAAAGGCATCTGGCAGGAGTAAATTCAGCCACAATCACAAATATATTATGATAAATATATATTTTAAACAACTGCATTTTCACAAATGTAATATATAATCGCCAAGCCCATTCAAAAATAATTAGGGGACTGACTCCGGAAGAATGATGAAGTGGCTAGTCACTTTCATGGCGTATAGGCATACATTTACACACAAACACACTGGACCAACATTGTCCTTCTCGCGAGATAAATATAAATAATACGTTTTTTCATACCAGATTGACATCATTTACAGTTGTCATACTAGCCAGATTAATAAGAATAAATTATATGTTCCTTGGAGAACACAGAATGATCAAGCTATTGAGTAACAGAAGATCAGAGACCATTGACAGCCATTTTACCAGTAGGTATAGTAACTTGTCATCTTTCATGTTCAACAACACACCAATCACATGTTACAACAGGAAACACAGCAGGTCAAAAGCAAGCTTACTGTAAGGCCAGGAAGGTCTTCCATATCACTAGAAATAGAAAGACAGCATCCCTGGGTGGGCTCAAATCACCAACTTTTAAATGAACAGTCTAACGCGCCAACAAATTGCACCACAGAGACTTGTGGTTATACTGACCCTCAGCAGGCCAAAGTCTCATGGAAGCTCACGCCAAGTCAGGAAGGGTCAGTTCACATCTCCACAATCTGAAAAATGTCATCCCTGGGTGGTGTCAAAGCACCAACCTTTAGATTGACAGTCAAACACACTAACTGATTGCACGAGAGAGGCTTGTGTTGGCATTGACCCTCAGCACGGCAATTTAACAGGAATCTCATAACAGGTACAGGACGTCACATCGACATCATGGAGCACAACAAACTGAAAACTGTCGTCCCTGGGTGGGCTCGAACCACCAACCTTTAGATTAACAGTCTAACGCGCTAACCAATTGCGCCACAGAGACTTGTGGTGTATTTAATACTGACGCTAGATCGCTGGCCATTTGTGCTCTCATCCAACTGAACATGGAGTTTACGAAACAACAACACTTTGTTCCAATGGTTGTGTTAACGTGCATCGAAAGTGCAGCAACATTTTCAAGGAAGTAGCCCTGTAGTTTTCTAATGTTTGTTAGCTTTTTGAATGGCCTTAAAAGGGCAAAGATGTAGCGCAATGTTCGTCAGCGCAACATTATATTAAAAGGCATCTGGCAGGAGTAAATTCAGCCACAATCACAAATATATTATGATAAATATATATTTTAAACAACTGCATTTTCACAAATGTAATATATAATCGCCAAGCCCATTCAAAAATAATTAGGGGACTGACTCCGGAAGAATGATGAAGTGGCTAGTCACTTTCATGGCGTATAGGCATACATTTACACACAAACACACTGGACCAACATTGTCCTTCTTGCGAGATAAATATAAATAATATGTTTTTTCATACCAGATTGACATCATTTACGTTGTCATACTAGCCAGATTAATAAGAATAAATTATATGTTCCTTGGAGAACACAGAATGATCAAGCTATTGAGTAACAGAAGATCAGAGACCATTGACAGCCATTTTACCAGTAGGTATAGTAACTTGTCATCTTTCATGTTCAACAACACACCAATCACATGTTACAAGTGGAAACACAGCAGGTCAAAAGCAAGCTTACTGTAAGGCCAGGAAGGTCTTCCATATCACTAGAAATAGAAAGACAGCATCCCTGGGTGGGCTCAAATCACCAACTTTTAAATGAACAGTCTAACGCGCCAACAAATTGCACCACAGAGACTTGTGGTTATACTGACCCTCAGCAGGCCAAAGTCTCATGGAAGCTCACGCCAAGTCAGGAAGGGGGACTTCACAATCTGAAAAATGTCATCCCTGGGTGGTGTCAAAGCACCAACCTTTAGATTGACAGTCAAACACACTAACTGATTGCACGAGAGAGGCTTGTGTTGACATTGACCCTCAGCACGGCAATTTAACAGGAATCTCATAACAGGTACAGGACGTCACATCGACATCATGGAGCACAACAAACTGAAAACTGTCGTCCCTGGGTGGGCTCGAACCACCAACCTTTAGATTAACAGTCTAACGCGCTAACCAATTGCGCCACAGAGACTTGTGGTGTATTTAATACTGACGCTAGATCGCTGGCCATTTGTGCTCTCATCCAACTGAACATGGAGTTTACGAAACAACAACACTTTGTTCCAATGGTTGTGTTAACGTGCATCGAAAGTGCAGCAACATTTTCAAGGAAGTAGCCCTGTAGTTTTCTAATGTTTGTTAGCTTTTTGAATGGCCTTAAAAGGGCAAAGATGTAGCGCAATGTTCGTCAGCGCAACATTATATTAAAAGGCATCTGGCAGGAGTAAATTCAGCCACAATCACAAATATATTATGATAAATATATATTTTAAACAACTGCATTTTCACAAATGTAATATATAATCGCCAAGCCCATTCAAAAATAATTAGGGGACTGACTCCGGAAGAATGATGAAGTGGCTAGTCACTTTCATGGCGTATAGGCATACATTTACACACAAACACACTGGACCAACAATTGTCCTTCTCGCGAGATAAATATAAATAATATGTTTTTTCATACCAGATTGACATCATTTACGTTGTCATACTAGCCAGATTAATAAGAATAAATTATATGTTCCTTGGAGAACACAGAATGATCAAGCTATTGAGTAACAGAAGATCAGAGACCATTGACAGCCATTTTACCAGTAGTTATAGTAACTTGTCATCTTTCATGTTCAACATCACACCAATCACATGTTACAACAGGAAACACAGCAGGTCAAAAGCAAGCTTACTGTAAGGCCAGGAAGGTCTTCCATATCACTAGAAATAGAAAGACAGCATCCCTGGGTGGGCTCAAATCACCAACTTTTAAATGAACAGTCTAACGCGCCAACAAATTGCACCACAGAGACTTGTGGTTATACTGACCCTCAGCAGGCCAAAGTCTCATGGAAGCTCACGCCAAGTCAGGAAGGGGGACTTCACAATCTGAAAAATGTCATCCCTGGGTGGTGTCAAAGCACCAACCTTTAGATTGACAGTCAAACACACTAACTGATTGCACGAGAGAGGCTTGTGTTGGCATTGACCCTCAGCACGGCAATTTAACAGGAATCTCATAACAGGTACAGGACGTCACATCGACATCATGGAGCACAACAAACTGAAAACTGTCGTCCCTGGGTGGGCTCGAACCACCAACCTTTAGATTAACAGTCTAACGCGCTAACCAATTGCGCCACAGAGACTTGTGGTGTATTTAATACTGACGCTAGATCGCTGGCCATTTGTGCTCTCATCCAACTGAACATGGAGTTTACGAAACAACAACACTTTGTTCCAATGGTTGTGTTAACGTGCATCGAAAGTGCAGCAACATTTTCAAGGAAGTAGCCCTGTAGTTTTCTAATGTTTGTTAGCTGTTTGAATGGCCTTAAAAGGGCAAAGATGTAGCGCAATGTTCGTCAGCGCAACATTATATTAAAAGGCATCTGGCAGGAGTAAATTCAGCCACAATCACAAATATATTATGATAAATATATATTTTAAACAACTGCATTTTCACAAATGTAATATATAATCGCCAAGCCCATTCAAAAATAATTAGGGGACTGACTCCGGAAGAATGATGAAGTGGCTAGTCACTTTCATGGCGTATAGGCATACATTTACACACAAACACACTGGACCAACATTGTCCTTCTCGCGAGATAAATATAAATAATATGTTTTTTCATACCAGATTGACATCATTTACGTTGTCATACTAGCCAGATTAATAAGAATAAATTATATGTTCCTTGGAGAACACAGAATGATCAAGCTATTGAGTAACAGAAGATCAGAGACCATTGACAGCCATTTTACCAGTAGGTATAGTAACTTGTCATCTTTCATGTTCAACAACACACCAATCACATGTTACAACAGGAAACACAGCAGGTCAAAAGCAAGCTTACTGTAAGGCCAGGAAGGTCTTCCATATCACTAGAAATAGAAAGACAGCATCCCTGGGTGGGCTCAAATCACCAACTTTTAAATGAACAGTCTAACGCGCCAACAAATTGCACCACAGAGACTTGTGGTTATACTGACCCTCAGCAGGCCAAAGTCTCATGGAAGCTCACGCCAAGTCAGGAAGGGGGACTTCACAATCTGAAAAATGTCATCCCTGGGTGGTGTCAAAGTACCAACCTTTAGATTGACAGTCAAACACACTAACTGATTGCACGAGAGAGGCTTGTGTTGACATTGACCCTCAGCACGGCAATTTAACAGGAATCTCATAACAGGTACAGGACGTCACATCGACATCATGGAGCACAACAAACTGAAAACTGTCGTCCCTGGGTGGGCTCGAACCACCAACCTTTAGATTAACAGCCTAACGCGCTAACCAATTGCGCCACAGAGACTTGTGGTGTATTTAATACTGACGCTAGATCGCTGGCCATTTGTGCTCTCATCCAACTGAACATGGAGTTTACGAAACAACAACACTTTGTTCCAATGGTTGTGTTAACGTGCATCGAAAGTGCAGCAACATTTTCAAGGAAGTAGCCCTGTAGTTTTCTAATGTTTGTTAGCTGTTTGAATGGCCTTAAAAGGGCAAAGATGTAGCGCAATGTTCGTCAGCGCAACATTATATTAAAAGGCATCTGGCAGGAGTAAATTCAGCCACAATCACAAATATATTATGATAAATATATATTTTAAACAACTGCATTTTCACAAATGTAATATATAATCGCCAAGCCCATTCAAAAATAATTAGGGGACTGACTCCGGAAGAATGATGAAGTGGCTAGTCACTTTCATGGCGTATAGGCATACATTTACACACAAACACACTGGACCAACATTGTCCTTCTCGCGAGATAAATATAAATAATATGTTTTTTCATACCAGATTGACATCATTTACGTTGTCATACTAGCCAGATTAATAAGAATAAATTATATGTTCCTTGGAGAACACAGAATGATCAAGCTATTGAGTAACAGAAGATCAGAGACCATTGACAGCAATTTTACCAGTAGGTATAGTAACTTGTCATCTTTCATGTTCAACAACACACCAATCACATGTTACAAGTGGAAACACAGCAGGTCAAAAGCAAGCTTACTGTAAGGCCAGGAAGGTCTTCCATATCACTAGAAATAGAAAGACAGCATCCCTGGGTGGGCTCAAATCACCAACTTTTAAATGAACAGTCTAACGCGCCAACAAATTGCACCACAGAGACTTGTGGTTATACTGACCCTCAGCAGGCCAAAGTCTCATGGAAGCTCACGCCAAGACAGGAAGGGGGACTTCACAATCTGAAAAATGTCATCCCTGGGTGGTGTCAAAGCACCAACCTTTAGATTGACAGTCAAACACACTAACTGATTGCACGAGAGAGGCTTGTGTTGGCATTGACCCTCAGCACGGCAATTTAACAGGAATCTCATAACAGGTACAGGACGTCACATCGACATCATGGAGCACAACAAACTGAAAACTGTCGTCCCTGGGTGGGCTCGAACCACCAACCTTTAGATTAACAGTCCTAACGCGCTAACCAATTGCGCCACAGAGACTTGTGGTGTATTTAATACTGACGCTAGATCGCTGGCCATTTGTGCTCTCATCCAACTGAACATGGAGTTTACGAAACAACAACACTTTGTTCCAATGGTTGTGTTAACGTGCATCGAAAGTGCAGCAACATTTTCAAGGAAGTAGCCCTGTAGTTTTCTAATGTTTGTTAGCTGTTTGAATGGCCTTAAAAGGGCAAAGATGTAGCGCAATGTTCGTCAGCGCAACATTATATTAAAAGGCATCTGGCAGGAGTAAATTCAGCCACAATCACAAATATATTATGATAAATATATATTTTAAACAACTGCATTTTCACAAATGTAATATATAATCGCCAAGCCCATTCAAAAATAATTAGGGGACTGACTCCGGAAGAATGATGAAGTGGCTAGTCACTTTCATGGCGTATAGGCATACATTTACACACAAACACACTGGACCAACATTGTCCTTCTCGCGAGATAAATATAAATAATATGTTTTTTCATACCAGATTGACATCATTTACAGTTGTCATACTAGCCAGATGAATAAGAATAAATTATATGTTCCTTGGAGAACACAGAATGATCAAGCTATTGAGTAACAGAAGATCAGAGACCATTGACAGCCATTTTACCAGTAGGTATAGTAACTTGTCATCTTTCATGTTCAACAACACCAATCACATGTTACAACAGGAAACACAGCAGGTCAAAAGCAAGCTTACTGTAAGGCCAGGAAGGTCTTCCATATCACTAGAAATAGAAAGACAGCATCCCTGGGTGGGCTCAAATCACCAACTTTTAAATGAACAGTCTAACGCGCCAACAAATTGCACCACAGAGACTTGTGGTTATACTGACCCTCAGCAGGCCAAAGTCTCATGGAAGCTCACGCCAAGTCAGGAAGGGTCAGTTCACATCTCCACAATCTGAAAAATGTCATCCCTGGGTGGTGTCAAAGCACCAACCTTTAGATTGACAGTCAAACACACTAACTGATTGCACGAGAGAGGCTTGTGTTGGCATTGACCCTCAGCACGGCAATTTAACAGGAATCTCATAACAGGTACAGGACGTCACATCGACATCATGGAGCACAACAAACTGAAAACTGTCGTCCCTGGGTGGGCTTGAACCACCAACCTTTAGATTAACAGTCTAACGCGCTAACCAATTGCGCCACAGAGACTTGTGGTGTATTTAATCCTGACGCTAGATCGCTGGCCATTCGTGCTCTCATCCAACTGAACATGGAGTTTACGAAACAACAACACTTTGTTCCAATGGTTGTGTTAACGTGCATCGAAAGTGCAGCAACATTTTCAAGGAAGTAGCCCTGTAGTTTTCTAATGTTTGTTAGCTTTTTGAATGGCCTTAAAAGGGCAAAGATGTAGCGCAATGTTCGTCAGCGCAACATTATATTAAAAGGCATCTGGCAGGAGTAAATTCAGCCACAATCACAAATATATTATGATAAATATATATTTTAAACAACTGCATTTTCACAAATGTAATATATAATCGCCAAGCCCATTCAAAAATAATTAGGGGACTGACTCCGGAAGAATGATGAAGTGGCTAGTCACTTTCATGGCGTATAGGCATACATTTACACACAAACACACTGGACCAACATTGTCCTTCTCGCGAGATAAATATAAATAATATGTTTTTTCATACCAGATTGACATCATTTACGTTGTCATACTAGCCAGATTAATAAGAATAAATTATATGTTCCTTGGAGAACACAGAATGATCAAGCTATTGAGTAACAGAAGATCAGAGACCATTGACAGCCATTTTACCAGTAGGTATAGTAACTTGTCATCTTTCATGTTCAACAACACACCAATCACATGTTACAAGTGGAAACACAGCAGGTCAAAAGCAAGCTTACTGTAAGGCCAGGAAGGTCTTCCATATCACTAGAAATAGAAAGACAGCATCCCTGGGTGGGCTCAAATCACCAACTTTTAAATGAACAGTCTAACGCGCCAACAAATTGCACCACAGAGACTTGTGGTTATACTGACCCTCAGCAGGCCAAAGTCTCATGGAAGCTCACGCCAAGTCAGGAAGGGGGACTTCACAATCTGAAAAATGTCATCCCTGGGTGGTGTCAAAGCACCAACCTTTAGATTGACAGTCAAACACACTAACTGATTGCACGAGAGAGGCTTGTGTTGGCATTGACCCTCAGCACGGCAATTTAACAGGAATCTCATAACAGGTACAGGACGTCACATCGACATCATGGAGCACAACAAACTGAAAACTGTCGTCCCTGGGTGGGCTCGAACCACCAACCTTTAGATTAACAGTCTAACACGCTAACCAATTGCGCCACAGAGACTTGTGGTGTATTTAATACTGACGCTAGATCGCTGGCCATTTGTGCTCTCATCCAACTGAACATGGAGTTTACGAAACAACAACACTTTGTTCCAATGGTTGTGTTAACGTGCATCGAAAGTGCAGCAACATTTTCAAGGAAGTAGCCCTGTAGTTTTCTAATGTTTGTTAGCTTTTTGAATGGCCTTAAAAGGGCAAAGATGTAGCGCAATGTTCGTCAGCGCAACATTATATTAAAAGGCATCTGGCAGGAGTAAATTCAGCCACAATCACAAATATATTATGATAAATATATATTTTAAACAACTGCATTTTCACAAATGTAATATATAATCGCCAAGCCCATTCAAAAATAATTAGGGGACTGACTCCGGAAGAATGATGAAGTGGCTAGTCACTTTCATGGCGTATAGGCATACATTTACACACAAACACACTGGACCAACATTGTCCTTCTCGCGAGATAAATATAAATAATATGTTTTTTCATACCAGATTGACATCATTTACGTTGTCATACTAGCCAGATGAATAAGAATAAATTATATGTTCCTTGGAGAACACAGAATGATCAAGCTATTGAGTAACAGAAGATCAGAGACCATTGACAGCCATTTTACCAGTAGGTATAGTAACTTGTCATCTTTCATGTTCAACAACACACCAATCACATGTTACAACAGGAAACACAGCAGGTCAAAAGCAAGCTTACTGTAAGGCCAGGAAGGTCTTCCATATCACTAGAAATAGAAAGACAGCATCCCTGGGTGGGCTCAAATCACCAACTTTTAAATGAACAGTCTAACGCGCCAACAAATTGCACCACAGAGACTTGTGGTTATACTGACCCTCAGCAGGCCAAAGTCTCATGGAAGCTCACGCCAAGTCAGGAAGGGTCGTACATCTCACAATCTGAAAAATGTCATCCCTGGGTGGTGTCAAAGCACCAACCTTTAGATTGACAGTCAAACACACTAACTGATTGCACGAGAGAGGCTTGTGTTGGCATTGACCCTCAGCACGGCAATTTAACAGGAATCTCATAACAGGTACAGGACGTCACATCGACATCATGGAGCACAACAAACTGAAAACTGTCGTCCCTGGGTGGGCTCGAACCACCAACCTTTAGATTAACAGTCTAACGCGCTAACCAATTGCGCCACAGAGACTTGTGGTGTATTTATACTGACGCTAGATCGCTGGCCATTTGTGCTCTCATCCAACTGAACATGGAGTTTACGAAACAACAACACTTTGTTCCAATGGTTGTGTTAACGTGCATCGAAAGTGCAGCAACATTTTCAAGGAAGTAGCCCTGTAGTTTTCTAATGTTTGTTAGCTTTTTGAATGGCCTTAAAAGGGCAAAGATGTAGCGCAATGTTCGTCAGCGCAACATTATATTAAAAGGCATCTGGCAGGAGTAAATTCAGCCACAATCACAAATATATTATGATAAATATATATTTTAAACAACTGCATTTTCACAAATGTAATATATAATCGCCAAGCCCATTCAAAAATAATTAGGGGACTGACTCCGGAAGAATGATGAAGTGGCTAGTCACTTTCATGGCGTATAGGCATACATTTACACACAAACACACTGGACCAACAATGTCCTTCTTGCGAGATAAATATAAATAATATGTTTTTTCATACCAGATTGACATCATTTACGTTGTCATACTAGCCAGATTAATAAGAATAAATTATATGTTCCTTGGAGAACACAGAATGATCAAGCTATTGAGTAACAGAAGATCAGAGACCATTGACAGCCATTTTACCAGTAGTTATAGTAACTTGTCATCTTTCATGTTCAACATCACACCAATCACATGTTACAACAGGAAACACAGCAGGTCAAAAGCAAGCTTACTGTAAGGCCAGGAAGGTCTTCCATATCACTAGAAATAGAAAGACAGCATCCCTGGGTGGGCTCAAATCACCAACTTTTAAATGAACAGTCTAACGCGCCAACAAATTGCACCACAGAGACTTGTGGTTATACTGACCCTCAGCAGGCCAAAGTCTCATGGAAGCTCACGCCAAGTCAGGAAGGGGGACTTCACAATCTGAAAAATGTCATCCCTGGGTGGTGTCAAAGTACCAACCTTTAGATTGACAGTCAAACACACTAACTGATTGCACGAGAGAGGCTTGTGTTGACATTGACCCTCAGCACGGCAATTTAACAGGAATCTCATAACAGGTACAGGACGTCACATCGACATCATGGAGCACAACAAACTGAAAACTGTCGTCCCTGGGTGGGCTCGAACCACCAACCTTTAGATTAACAGCCTAACGCGCTAACCAATTGCGCCACAGAGACTTGTGGTGTATTTAATACTGACGCTAGATCGCTGGCCATTTGTGCTCTCATCCAACTGAACATGGAGTTTACGAAACAACAACACTTTGTTCCAATGGTTGTGTTAACGTGCATCGAAAGTGCAGCAACATTTTCAAGGAAGTAGCCCTGTAGTTTTCTAATGTTTGTTAGCTGTTTGAATGGCCTTAAAAGGGCAAAGATGTAGCGCAATGTTCGTCAGCGCAACATTATATTAAAAGGCATCTGGCAGGAGTAAATTCAGCCACAATCACAAATATATTATGATAAATATATATTTTAAACAACTGCATTTTCACAAATGTAATATATAATCGCCAAGCCCATTCAAAAATAATTAGGGGACTGACTCCGGAAGAATGATGAAGTGGCTAGTCACTTTCATGGCGTATAGGCATACATTTACACACAAACACACTGGACCAACATTGTCCTTCTCGCGAGATAAATATAAATAATATGTTTTTTCATACCAGATTGACATCATTTACGTTGTCATACTAGCCAGATTAATAAGAATAAATTATATGTTCCTTGGAGAACACAGAATGATCAAGCTATTGAGTAACAGAAGATCAGAGACCATTGACAGCCATTTTACCAGTAGGTATAGTAACTTGTCATCTTTCATGTTCAACAACACACCAATCACATGTTACAAGTGGAAACACAGCAGGTCAAAAGCAAGCTTACTGTAAGGCCAGGAAGGTCTTCCATATCACTAGAAATAGAAAGACAGCATCCCTGGGTGGGCTCAAATCACCAACTTTTAAATGAACAGTCTAACGCGCCAACAAATTGCACCACAGAGACGTGTGGTTATACTCACCCTCAGCAGGCCAAAGTCTCATGGAAGCTCACGCCAAGACAGGAAGGGGGACTTCACAATCTGAAAAATGTCATCCCTGGGTGGTGTCAAAGCACCAACCTTTAGATTGACAGTCAAACACACTAACTGATTGCACGAGAGAGGCTTGTGTTGGCATTGACCCTCAGCACGGCAATTTAACAGGAATCTCATAACAGGTACAGGACGTCACATCGACATCATGGAGCACAACAAACTGAAAACTGTCGTCCCTGGGTGGGCTCGAACCACCAACCTTTAGATTAACAGCCTAACGCGCTAACCAATTGCGCCACAGAGACTTGTGGTGTATTTAATACTGACGCTAGATCGCTGGCCATTTGTGCTCTCATCCAACTGAACATGGAGTTTACGAAACAACAACACTTTGTTCCAATGGTTGTGTTAACGTGCATCGAAAGTGCAGCAACATTTTCAAGGAAGTAGCCCTGTAGTTTTCTAATGTTTGTTAGCTGTTTGAATGGCCTTAAAAGGGCAAAGATGTAGCGCAATGTTCGTCAGCGCAACATTATATTAAAAGGCATCTGGCAGGAGTAAATTCAGCCACAATCACAAATATATTATGATAAATATATATTTTAAACAACTGCATTTTCACAAATGTAATATATAATCGCCAAGCCCATTCAAAAATAATTAGGGGACTGACTCCGGAAGAATGATGAAGTGGCTAGTCACTTTCATGGCGTATAGGCATACATTTACACACAAACACACTGGACCAACATTGTCCTTCTCGCGAGATAAATATAAATAATATGTTTTTTCATACCAGATTGACATCATTTACGTTGTCATACTAGCCAGATTAATAAGAATAAATTATATGTTCCTTGGAGAACACAGAATGATCAAGCTATTGAGTAACAGAAGATCAGAGACCATTGACAGCAATTTTACCAGTAGGTATAGTAACTTGTCATCTTTCATGTTCAACAACACACCAATCACATGTTACAAGTGGAAACACAGCAGGTCAAAAGCAAGCTTACTGTAAGGCCAGGAAGGTCTTCCATATCACTAGAAATAGAAAGACAGCATCCCTGGGTGGGCTCAAATCACCAACTTTTAAATGAACAGTCTAACGCGCCAACAAATTGCACCACAGAGACGTGTGGTTATACTCACCCTCAGCAGGCCAAAGTCTCATGGAAGCTCACGCCAAGACAGGAAGGGGGACTTCACAATCTGAAAAATGTCATCCCTGGGTGGTGTCAAAGCACCAACCTTTAGATTGACAGTCAAACACACTAACTGATTGCACGAGAGAGGCTTGTGTTGGCATTGACCCTCAGCACGGCAATTTAACAGGAATCTCATAACAGGTACAGGACGTCACATCGACATCATGGAGCACAACAAACTGAAAACTGTCGTCCCTGGGTGGGCTCGAACCACCAACCTTTAGATTAACAGTCTAACGCGATAACCAATTGCGCCACAGAGACTTGTGGTGTATTTAATACTGACGCTAGATCGCTGGCCATTTGTGCTCTCATCCAACTGAACATGGAGTTTACGAAACAACAACACTTTGTTCCAATGGTTGTGTTAACGTGCATCGAAAGTGCAGCAACATTTTCAAGGAAGTAGCCCTGTAGTTTTCTAATGTTTGTTAGCTTTTTGAATGGCCTTAAAAGGGCAAAGATGTAGCGCAATGTTCGTCAGCGCAACATTATATTAAAAGGCATCTGGCAGGAGTAAATTCAGCCACAATCACAAATATATTATGATAAATATATATTTTAAACAACTGCATTTTCACAAATGTAATATATAATCGCCAAGCCCATTCAAAAATAATTAGGGGACTGACTCCGGAAGAATGATGAAGTGGCTAGTCACTTTCATGGCGTATAGGCATACATTTACACACAAACACACTGGACCAACAATGTCCTTCTTGCGAGATAAATATAAATAATATGTTTTTTCATACCAGATTGACATCATTTACGTTGTCATACTAGCCAGATTAATAAGAATAAATTATATGTTCCTTGGAGAACACAGAATGATCAAGCTATTGAGTAACAGAAGATCAGAGACCATTGACAGCCATTTTACCAGTAGTTATAGTAACTTGTCATCTTTCATGTTCAACATCACACCAATCACATGTTACAACAGGAAACACAGCAGGTCAAAAGCAAGCTTACTGTAAGGCCAGGAAGGTCTTCCATATCACTACAAATAGAAAGACAGCATCCCTGGGTGGGCTCAAATCACCAACTTTTAAATGAACAGTCTAACGCGCCAACAAATTGCACCACAGAGACTTGTGGTTATACTGACCCTCAGCAGGCCAAAGTCTCATGGAAGCTCACGCCAAGTCAGGAAGGGGGACTTCACAATCTGAAAAATGTCATCCCTGGGTGGTGTCAAAGTACCAACCTTTAGATTGACAGTCAAACACACTAACTGATTGCACGAGAGAGGCTTGTGTTGACATTGACCCTCAGCACGGCAATTTAACAGGAATCTCATAACAGGTACAGGACGTCACATCGACATCATGGAGCACAACAAACTGAAAACTGTCGTCCCTGGGTGGGCACGAACCACCAACCTTTAGATTAACAGCCTAACGCGCTAACCAATTGCGCCACAGAGACTTGTGGTGTATTTAATACTGACGCTAGATCGCTGGCCATTTGTGCTCTCATCCAACTGAACATGGAGTTTACGAAACAACAACACTTTGTTCCAATGGTTGTGTTAACGTGCATCGAAAGTGCAGCAACATTTTCAAGGAAGTAGCCCTGTAGTTTTCTAATGTTTGTTAGCTGTTTGAATGGCCTTAAAAGGGCAAAGATGTAGCGCAATGTTCGTCAGCGCAACATTATATTAAAAGGCATCTGGCAGGAGTAAATTCAGCCACAATCACAAATATATTATGATAAATATATATTTTAAACAACTGCATTTTCACAAATGTAATATATAATCGCCAAGCCCATTCAAAAATAATTAGGGGACTGACTCCGGAAGAATGATGAAGTGGCTAGTCACTTTCATGGCGTATAGGCATACATTTACACACAAACACACTGGACCAACATTGTCCTTCTCGCGAGATAAATATAAATAATATGTTTTTTCATACCAGATTGACATCATTTACGTTGTCATACTAGCCAGATTAATAAGAATAAATTATATGTTCCTTGGAGAACACAGAATGATCAAGCTATTGAGTAACAGAAGATCAGAGACCATTGACAGCAATTTTACCAGTAGGTATAGTAACTTGTCATCTTTCATGTTCAACAACACACCAATCACATGTTACAAGTGGAAACACAGCAGGTCAAAAGCAAGCTTACTGTAAGGCCAGGAAGGTCTTCCATATCACTAGAAATAGAAAGACAGCATCCCTGGGTGGGCTCAAATCACCAACTTTTAAATGAACAGTCTAACGCGCCAACAAATTGCACCACAGAGACGTGTGGTTATACTCACCCTCAGCAGGCCAAAGTCTCATGGAAGCTCACGCCAAGACAGGAAGGGGGACTTCACAATCTGAAAAATGTCATCCCTGGGTGGTGTCAAAGCACCAACCTTTAGATTGACAGTCAAACACACTAACTGATTGCACGAGAGAGGCTTGTGTTGGCATTGACCCTCAGCACGGCAATTTAACAGGAATCTCATAACAGGTACAGGACGTCACATCGACATCATGGAGCACAACAAACTGAAAACTGTCGTCCCTGGGTGGGCTCGAACCACCAACCTTTAGATTAACAGTCTAACGCGATAACCAATTGCGCCACAGAGACTTGTGGTGTATTTAATACTGACGCTAGATCGCTGGCCATTTGTGCTCTCATTCAACTGAACATGGAGTTTACGAAACAACAACACTTTGTTCCAATGGTTGTGTTAACGTGCAACGAAAGTGCAGCAACATTTTCAAGGAAGTAGCCCTGTAGTTTTCTAATGTTTGTTAGCTGTTTGAATGGCCTTAAAAGGGCAAAGATGTAGCGCAATGTTCGTCAGCGCAACATTATATTAAAAGGCATCTGGCAGGAGTAAATTCAGCCACAATCACAAATATATTATGATAAATATATATTTTAAACAACTGCATTTTCACAAATGTAATATATAATCGCCAAGCCCATTCAAAAATAATTAGGGGACTGACTCCGGAAGAATGATGAAGTGGCTAGTCACTTTCATGGCGTATAGGCATACATTTACACACAAACACACTGGACCAACATTGTCCTTCTTGCGAGATAAATATAAATAATATGTTTTTTCATACCAGATTGACATCATTTACGTTGTCATACTAGCCAGATGAATAAGAATAAATTATATGTTCCTTGGAGAACACAGAATGATCAAGCTATTGAGTAACAGAAGATCAGAGACCATTGACAGCAATTTTACCAGTAGGTATAGTAACTTGTCATCTTTCATGTTCAACAACACACCAATCACATGTTACAAGTGGAAACACAGCAGGTCAAAAGCAAGCTTACTGTAAGGCCAGGAAGGTCTTCCATATCACTAGAAATAGAAAGACAGCATCCCTGGGTGGGCTCAAATCACCAACTTTTAAATGAACAGTCTAACGCGCCAACAAATTGCACCACAGAGACTTGTGGTTATACTGACCCTCAGCAGGCCAAAGTCTCATGGAAGCTCACGCCAAGTCAGGAAGGGGGACTTCACAATCTGAAAAATGTCATCCCTGGGTGGTGTCAAAGTACCAACCTTTAGATTGACAGTCAAACACACTAACTGATTGCACGAGAGAGGCTTGTGTTGACATTGACCCTCAGCACGGCAATTTAACAGGAATCTCATAACAGGTACAGGACGTCACATCGACATCATGGAGCACAACAAACTGAAAACTGTCGTCCCTGGGTGGGCTCGAACCACCAACCTTTAGATTAACAGCCTAACGCGCTAACCAATTGCGCCACAGAGACTTGTGGTGTATTTAATACTGACGCTAGATCGCTGGCCATTTGTGCTCTCATCCAACTGAACATGGAGTTTACGAAACAACAACACTTTGTTCCAATGGTTGTGTTAACGTGCATCGAAAGTGCAGCAACATTTTCAAGGAAGTAGCCCTGTAGTTTTCTAATGTTTGTTAGCTGTTTGAATGGCCTTAAAAGGGCAAAGATGTAGCGCAATGTTCGTCAGCGCAACATTATATTAAAAGGCATCTGGCAGGAGTAAATTCAGCCACAATCACAAATATATTATGATAAATATATATTTTAAACAACTGCATTTTCACAAATGTAATATATAATCGCCAAGCCCATTCAAAAATAATTAGGGGACTGACTCCGGAAGAATGATGAAGTGGCTAGTCACTTTCATGGCGTATAGGCATACATTTACACACAAACACACTGGACCAACATTGTCCTTCTCGCGAGATAAATATAAATAATATGTTTTTTCATACCAGATTGACATCATTTACGTTGTCATACTAGCCAGATTAATAAGAATAAATTATATGTTCCTTGGAGAACACAGAATGATCAAGCTATTGAGTAACAGAAGATCAGAGACCATTGACAGCAATTTTACCAGTAGGTATAGTAACTTGTCATCTTTCATGTTCAACAACACACCAATCACATGTTACAAGTGGAAACACAGCAGGTCAAAAGCAAGCTTACTGTAAGGCCAGGAAGGTCTTCCATATCACTAGAAATAGAAAGACAGCATCCCTGGGTGGGCTCAAATCACCAACTTTTAAATGAACAGTCTAACGCGCCAACAAATTGCACCACAGAGACGTGTGGTTATACTCACCCTCAGCAGGCCAAAGTCTCATGGAAGCTCACGCCAAGACAGGAAGGGGGACTTCACAATCTGAAAAATGTCATCCC
Source organism: Oncorhynchus mykiss (assembly GCF_013265735.2). Taxonomy (NCBI): domain Eukaryota; kingdom Metazoa; phylum Chordata; class Actinopteri; order Salmoniformes; family Salmonidae; genus Oncorhynchus; species Oncorhynchus mykiss. Next base: position 25,460 of record NW_023493931.1, on the reverse strand, counting down.
TGGGTGGTGTCAAAGCACCAACCTTTAGATTGACAGTCAAACACACTAACTGATTGCACGAGAGAGGCTTGTGTTGGCATTGACCCTCAGCACGGCAATTTAACAGGAATCTCATAACAGGTACAGGACGTCACATCGACATCATGGAGCACAACAAACTGAAAACTGTCGTCCCTGGGTGGGCTCGAACCACCAACCTTTAGATTAACAGTCTAACGCGATAACCAATTGCGCCACAGAGACTTGTGGTGTATTTAATACTGACGCTAGATCGCTGGCCATTTGTGCTCTCATTCAACTGAACATGGAGTTTACGAAACAACAACACTTTGTTCCAATGGTTGTGTTAACGTGCAACGAAAGTGCAGCAACATTTTCAAGGAAGTAGCCCTGTAGTTTTCTAATGTTTGTTAGCTGTTTGAATGGCCTTAAAAGGGCAAAGATGTAGCGCAATGTTCGTCAGCGCAACATTATATTAAAAGGCATCTGGCAGGAGTAAATTCAGCCACAATCACAAATATATTATGATAAATATATATTTTAAACAACTGCATTTTCACAAATGTAATATATAATCGCCAAGCCCATTCAAAAATAATTAGGGGACTGACTCCGGAAGAATGATGAAGTGGCTAGTCACTTTCATGGCGTATAGGCATACATTTACACACAAACACACTGGACCAACATTGTCCTTCTTGCGAGATAAATATAAATAATATGTTTTTTCATACCAGATTGACATCATTTACGTTGTCATACTAGCCAGATGAATAAGAATAAATTATATGTTCCTTGGAGAACACAGAATGATCAAGCTATTGAGTAACAGAAGATCAGAGACCATTGACAGCAATTTTACCAGTAGGTATAGTAACTTGTCATCTTTCATGTTCAACAACACACCAATCACATGTTACAAGTGGAAACACAGCAGGTCAAAAGCAAGCTTACTGTAAGGCCAGGAAGGTCTTCCATATCACTAGAAATAGAAAGACAGCATCCCTGGGTGGGCTCAAATCACCAACTTTTAAATGAACAGTCTAACGCGCCAACAAATTGCACCACAGAGACTTGTGGTTATACTGACCCTCAGCAGGCCAAAGTCTCATGGAAGCTCACGCCAAGTCAGGAAGGGGGACTTCACAATCTGAAAAATGTCATCCCTGGGTGGTGTCAAAGTACCAACCTTTAGATTGACAGTCAAACACACTAACTGATTGCACGAGAGAGGCTTGTGTTGACATTGACCCTCAGCACGGCAATTTAACAGGAATCTCATAACAGGTACAGGACGTCACATCGACATCATGGAGCACAACAAACTGAAAACTGTCGTCCCTGGGTGGGCTCGAACCACCAACCTTTAGATTAACAGCCTAACGCGCTAACCAATTGCGCCACAGAGACTTGTGGTGTATTTAATACTGACGCTAGATCGCTGGCCATTTGTGCTCTCATCCAACTGAACATGGAGTTTACGAAACAACAACACTTTGTTCCAATGGTTGTGTTAACGTGCATCGAAAGTGCAGCAACATTTTCAAGGAAGTAGCCCTGTAGTTTTCTAATGTTTGTTAGCTGTTTGAATGGCCTTAAAAGGGCAAAGATGTAGCGCAATGTTCGTCAGCGCAACATTATATTAAAAGGCATCTGGCAGGAGTAAATTCAGCCACAATCACAAATATATTATGATAAATATATATTTTAAACAACTGCATTTTCACAAATGTAATATATAATCGCCAAGCCCATTCAAAAATAATTAGGGGACTGACTCCGGAAGAATGATGAAGTGGCTAGTCACTTTCATGGCGTATAGGCATACATTTACACACAAACACACTGGACCAACATTGTCCTTCTCGCGAGATAAATATAAATAATATGTTTTTTCATACCAGATTGACATCATTTACGTTGTCATACTAGCCAGATTAATAAGAATAAATTATATGTTCCTTGGAGAACACAGAATGATCAAGCTATTGAGTAACAGAAGATCAGAGACCATTGACAGCAATTTTACCAGTAGGTATAGTAACTTGTCATCTTTCATGTTCAACAACACACCAATCACATGTTACAAGTGGAAACACAGCAGGTCAAAAGCAAGCTTACTGTAAGGCCAGGAAGGTCTTCCATATCACTAGAAATAGAAAGACAGCATCCCTGGGTGGGCTCAAATCACCAACTTTTAAATGAACAGTCTAACGCGCCAACAAATTGCACCACAGAGACGTGTGGTTATACTCACCCTCAGCAGGCCAAAGTCTCATGGAAGCTCACGCCAAGACAGGAAGGGGGACTTCACAATCTGAAAAATGTCATCCCTGGGTGGTGTCAAAGCACCAACCTTTAGATTGACAGTCAAACACACTAACTGATTGCACGAGAGAGGCTTGTGTTGGCATTGACCCTCAGCACGGCAATTTAACAGGAATCTCATAACAGGTACAGGACGTCACATCGACATCATGGAGCACAACAAACTGAAAACTGTCGTCCCTGGGTGGGCTCGAACCACCAACCTTTAGATTAACAGTCTAACGCGATAACCAATTGCGCCACAGAGACTTGTGGTGTATTTAATACTGACGCTAGATCGCTGGCCATTTGTGCTCTCATTCAACTGAACATGGAGTTTACGAAACAACAACACTTTGTTCCAATGGTTGTGTTAACGTGCAACGAAAGTGCAGCAACATTTTCAAGGAAGTAGCCCTGTAGTTTTCTAATGTTTGTTAGCTGTTTGAATGGCCTTAAAAGGGCAAAGATGTAGCGCAATGTTCGTCAGCGCAACATTATATTAAAAGGCATCTGGCAGGAGTAAATTCAGCCACAATCACAAATATATTATGATAAATATATATTTTAAACAACTGCATTTTCACAAATGTAATATATAATCGCCAAGCCCATTCAAAAATAATTAGGGGACTGACTCCGGAAGAATGATGAAGTGGCTAGTCACTTTCATGGCGTATAGGCATACATTTACACACAAACACACTGGACCAACATTGTCCTTCTTGCGAGATAAATATAAATAATATGTTTTTTCATACCAGATTGACATCATTTACGTTGTCATACTAGCCAGATGAATAAGAATAAATTATATGTTCCTTGGAGAACACAGAATGATCAAGCTATTGAGTAACAGAAGATCAGAGACCATTGACAGCAATTTTACCAGTAGGTATAGTAACTTGTCATCTTTCATGTTCAACAACACACCAATCACATGTTACAAGTGGAAACACAGCAGGTCAAAAGCAAGCTTACTGTAAGGCCAGGAAGGTCTTCCATATCACTAGAAATAGAAAGACAGCATCCCTGGGTGGGCTCAAATCACCAACTTTTAAATGAACAGTCTAACGCGCCAACAAATTGCACCACAGAGACTTGTGGTTATACTGACCCTCAGCAGGCCAAAGTCTCATGGAAGCTCACGCCAAGTCAGGAAGGGTCAGTTCACATCTCCACAATCTGAAAAATGTCATCCCTGGGTGGTGTCAAAGCACCACTGATTGCACGAGAGAGGCTTGTGTTGACATTGACCCTCAGCACGGCAATTTAACAGGAATCTCATAACAGGTACAGGACGTCACATCGACATCATGGAGCACAACAAACTGAAAACTGTCATCCCTGGGTAGGCTCAAACCACCAACCTTTAGATTAACAGCCTAACGCGCTAACCAATTGCGCCACAGAGACTTGTGATGTATTTAATACTGACGCTAGATCGCTGGCCATTTGTACTCTCATCCAACTGAACATGGAGTTTATGAAACAACAACACTTTGTTCCAATGGTTGTGTTAACGTGCATCGAAAGTGCAGCAACATTTTCAAGGAAGTAGCCCTGTAGTTTTCTAATGTTTGTTAGCTGTTTGAATGGCCTTCAAAAGGGCAAAGATGTAGCGCAATGTTCGTCAGCGCAACATTATATTAAAAGGCATCTGGCAGGAGTAAATTCAGCCACAATCACAAATATATTATGATAAATATATATTTTAAACAACTGCATTTTCACAAATGTAATATATAATCGCCAAGCCCATTCAAAAATAATTAGGGGACTGACTCCGGAAGAATGATGAAGTGGCTAGTCACTTTCATGGCGTATAGGCATACATTTACACACAAACACACTGGACCAACATTGTCCTTCTCGCGAGATAAATATAAATAATACGTTTTTTCATACCAGATTGACATCATTTACATTGTCATACTAGCCAGATTAATAAGAATAAATGATATGTTCCTTGGAGAACACAGAATGATCAAGCTATTGAGTAACAGAAGATCAGAGACCATTGACAGCCATTTTACCAGTAGGTATAGTAAGTTGTCATCTTTCATGTTCAACAACACACCAATCACATGTTACAACAGGAAACACAGCAGGTCAAAAGCAAGCTTACTGTAAGGCCAGGAAGGTCTTCCATATCACTAGAAATAGAAAGAAAGCATCCCTGGGTGGGCTCAAATCACCAACTTTTAAATGAACAGTCTAACGCGCCAACAAATTGCACCACAGAGACTTGTGGTTATACTGACCCTCAGCAGGCCAAAGTCTCATGGAAGCTCACGCCAAGTCAGGAAGGGGGACTTCACAATCTGAAAAATGTCATCCCTGGGTGGTGTCAAAGCACCAACCTTTAGATTGACAGTCAAACACACTAACTGATTGCACAAGAGAGGCTTGTGTTGGCATTGACCCTCAGCATGTCAATTTAACAGGAATCTCACAACAGGTACAGGACGTCACATCGACATCATGGAGCACAACAAACTGAAAACTGTCGTCCCTGGGTGGGCTCGAACCACCAACCTTTAGATTAACAGTCTAACGCGCTAACCAATTGTGCCACAGAGACTTGTGGTGTGTTTAATACTGACGCTAGATCGCTGGCCATTTGTGCTCTCATCCAACTGAACATGGAGTTTACGAAACAACAACACTTTGTTCCAATGGTTGTGTTAACGTGCATCGAAAGTGCAGCAACATTTTCAAGGAAGTAGCCCTGTAGTTTTCTAATGTTTGTTAGCTTTTTGAATGGCCTTAAAAGGGCAAAGATGTAGCGCAATGTTCGTCAGCGCAACATTATATTAAAAGGCATCTGGCAGAAGTAAATTCAGCCACAATCACAAATATATTATGATAAATATATATTTTAAACAACTGCATTTTCACAAATGTAATATATAATCGCCAAGCCCATTCAAAAATAATTAGGGGACTGACTCCGGAAGAATGATGAAGTGGCTAGTCACTTTCATGGCGTATAGGCATACATTTACACACAAACACACTGGACCAACATTGTCCTTCTCGCGAGATAAATATAAATAATATGTTTTTTCATACCAGATTGACATCATTTACGTTGTCATACTAGCCAGATTAATAAGAATAAATTATATGTTCCTTGGAGAACACAGAATGATCAAGCTATTGAGTAACAGAAGATCAGAGACCATTGACAGCCATTTTACCAGTAGTTATAGTAACTTGTCATCTTTCATGTTCAACATCACACCAATCACATGTTACAAGTGGAAACACAGCAGGTCAAAAGCAAGCTTACTGTAAGGCCAGGAAGGTCTTCCATATCACTAGAAATAGAAAGACAGCATCCCTGGGTGGGCTCAAATCACCAACTTTTAAATGAACAGTCTAACGCGCCAACAAATTGCACCACAGAGACTTGTGGTTATACTGACCCTCAGCAGGCCAAAGTCTCATGGAAGCTCACGCCAAGTCAGGAAGGGTCAGTTCACATCTCCACAATCTGAAAAATGTCATCCCTGGGTGGTGTCAAAGCACCACTGATTGCACGAGAGAGGCTTGTGTTGACATTGACCCTCAGCACGGCAATTTAACAGGAATCTCATAACAGGTACAGGACGTCACATCGACATCATGGAGCACAACAAACTGAAAACTGTCATCCCTGGGTAGGCTCAAACCACCAACCTTTAGATTAACAGCCTAACGCGCTAACCAATTGCGCCACAGAGACTTGTGATGTATTTAATACTGACGCTAGATCGCTGGCCATTTGTACTCTCATCCAACTGAACATGGAGTTTACGAAACAACAACACTTTGTTCCAATGGTTGTGTTAACGTGCATCGAAAGTGCAGCAACATTTTCAAGGAAGTAGCCCTGTAGTTTTCTAATGTTTGTTAGCTGTTTGAATGGCCTTCAAAAGGGCAAAGATGTAGCGCAATGTTCGTCAGCGCAACATTATATTAAAAGGCATCTGGCAGGAGTAAATTCAGCCACAATCACAAATATATTATGATAAATATATATTTTAAACAACTGCATTTTCACAAATGTAATATATAATCGCCAAGCCCATTCAAAAATAATTAGGGGACTGACTCCGGAAGAATGATGAAGTGGCTAGTCACTTTCATGGCGTATAGGCATACATTTACACACAAACACACTGGACCAACATTGTCCTTCTCGCGAGATAAATATAAATAATACGTTTTTTCATACCAGATTGACATCATTTACATTGTCATACTAGCCAGATTAATAAGAATAAATGATATGTTCCTTGGAGAACACAGAATGATCAAGCTATTGAGTAACAGAAGATCAGAGACCATTGACAGCCATTTTACCAGTAGGTATAGTAAGTTGTCATCTTTCATGTTCAACAACACACCAATCACATGTTACAACAGGAAACACAGCAGGTCAAAAGCAAGCTTACTGTAAGGCCAGGAAGGTCTTCCATATCACTAGAAATAGAAAGAAAGCATCCCTGGGTGGGCTCAAATCACCAACTTTTAAATGAACAGTCTAACGCGCCAACAAATTGCACCACAGAGACTTGTGGTTATACTGACCCTCAGCAGGCCAAAGTCTCATGGAAGCTCACGCCAAGTCAGGAAGGGGGACTTCACAATCTGAAAAATGTCATCCCTGGGTGGTGTCAAAGCACCAACCTTTAGATTGACAGTCAAACACACTAACTGATTGCACAAGAGAGGCTTGTGTTGGCATTGACCCTCAGCATGTCAATTTAACAGGAATCTCACAACAGGTACAGGACGTCACATCGACATCATGGAGCACAACAAACTGAAAACTGTCGTCCCTGGGTGGGCTCGAACCACCAACCTTTAGATTAACAGTCTAACGCGCTAACCAATTGTGCCACAGAGACTTGTGGTGTGTTTAATACTGACGCTAGATCGCTGGCCATTTGTGCTCTCATCCAACTGAACATGGAGTTTACGAAACAACAACACTTTGTTCCAATGGTTGTGTTAACGTGCATCGAAAGTGCAGCAACATTTTCAAGGAAGTAGCCCTGTAGTTTTCTAATGTTTGTTAGCTTTTTGAATGGCCTTAAAAGGGCAAAGATGTAGCGCAATGTTCGTCAGCGCAACATTATATTAAAAGGCATCTGGCAGAAGTAAATTCAGCCACAATCACAAATATATTATGATAAATATATATTTTAAACAACTGCATTTTCACAAATGTAATATATAATCGCCAAGCCCATTCAAAAATAATTAGGGGACTGACTCCGGAAGAATGATGAAGTGGCTAGTCACTTTCATGGCGTATAGGCATACATTTACACACAAACACACTGGAACAACATTGTCCTTCTCGCGAGATAAATATAAATAATACGTTTTTTCATACCAGATTGACATCATTTACATTGTCATACTAGCCAGATGAATAAGAATAAATTATATGTTCCTTGGAGAACACAGAATGATCAAGCTATTGAGTAACAGAAGATCAGAGACCATTGACAGCCATTTTTCCAGTAGGTATAGTAACTTGTCATCTTTCATGTTCAACAACACACCAATCACATGTTACAACAGGAAACACAGCAGGTCAAAAGCAAGCTTACTGTAAGGCCAGGAAGGTCTTCCATATCACTAGAAATAGAAAGACAGCATCCCTGGGTGGGCTCAAATCACCAACTTTTAAATGAACAGTCTAACGCGCCAACAAATTCCACCACAGAGACTTGTGGTTATACTGACCCTCAGCAGGCCAAAGTCTCATGGAAGCTCACGCCAAGTCAGGAAGGGGGACTTCACAATCTGAAAAATGTCATCCCTGGGTGGTGTCAAAGCACCAACCTTTAGATTGACAGTCAAACACACTAACTGATTGCACGAGACAGGCTTGTGTTGGCATTGACCCTCAGCACGGCAATTTAACAGGAATCTCATAACAGGTACAGGACGTCACGGAGCACAACAAACTGAAAACTGCCGTCCCTGGGTGGGCTCGAACCACCAACCTTTAGATTAACAGTCTAACGCGCTAACCAATTGCGCCACAGAGACTTGTGGTGTATTTTATACTGACGCTAGATCGCTGGCCATTTGTGCTCTCATCCAACTGAACATGGAGTTTACGAAACAACAACACTTTGTTCCAATGGTTGTGTTAACGTGCATCGAAAGTGCAGCAACATTTTCAAGGAAGTAGCCCTGTAATTTTCTAATGTTTGTTAGCTTTTTGAATGGCCTTAAAAGGGCGAAGATGTAGCGCAATGTTCGTCAGCGCAACATTATATTAAAAGGCATCTGGCAGGAGTAAATTCAGCCACAATCACAAATATATTATGATAAATATATATTTTAAACAACTGCATTTTCACAAATGTAATATATAATCGCCAAGCCCATTCAAAAATAATTAGGGGACTGACTCCGGAAGAATGATGAAGTGGCTAGTCACTTTCATGGCGTATAGGCATACATTTACACACAAACACACTGGACCAACATTGTCCTTCTCGCGAGATAAATATAAATAATATGTTTTTTCATACCAGATTGACATCATTTACGTTGTCATACTAGCCAGATTAATAAGAATAAATTATATGTTCCTTGGAGAACACAGAATGATCAAGCTATTGAGTAACAGAAGATCAGAGACCATTGACAGCCATTTTACCAGTAGTTATAGTAACTTGTCATCTTTCATGTTCAACATCACACCAATCACATGTTACAAGTGGAAACACAGCAGGTCAAAAGCAAGCTTACTGTAAGGCCAGGAAGGTCTTCCATATCACTAGAAATAGAAAGACAGCATCCCTGGGTGGGCTCAAATCACCAACTTTTAAATGAACAGTCTAACGCGCCAACAAATTGCACCACAGAGACTTGTGGTTATACTGACCCTCAGCAGGCCAAAGTCTCATGGAAGCTCACGCCAAGTCAGGAAGGGTCAGTTCACATCTCCACAATCTGAAAAATGTCATCCCTGGGTGGTGTCAAAGCACCACTGATTGCACGAGAGAGGCTTGTGTTGACATTGACCCTCAGCACGGCAATTTAACAGGAATCTCATAACAGGTACAGGACGTCACATCGACATCATGGAGCACAACAAACTGAAAACTGTCATCCCTGGGTAGGCTCAAACCACCAACCTTTAGATTAACAGCCTAACGCGCTAACCAATTGCGCCACAGAGACTTGTGGTTATACTGACCCTCAGCAGGCCAAAGTCTCATGGAAGCTCACGCCAAGTCAGGAAGGGTCAGTTCACATCTCCACAATCTGAAAAATGTCATCCCTGGGTGGTGTCAAAGCACCACTGATTGCACGAGAGAGGCTTGTGTTGACATTGACCCTCAGCACGGCAATTTAACAGGAATCTCATAACAGGTACAGGACGTCACATCGACATCATGGAGCACAACAAACTGAAAACTGTCATCCCTGGGTAGGCTCAAACCACCAACCTTTAGATTAACAGCCTAACGCGCTAACCAATTGCGCCACAGAGACTTGTGATGTATTTAATACTGACGCTAGATCGCTGGCCATTTGTACTCTCATCCAACTGAACATGGAGTTTACGAAACAACAACACTTTGTTCCAATGGTTGTGTTAACGTGCATCGAAAGTGCAGCAACATTTTCAAGGAAGTAGCCCTGTAGTTTTCTAATGTTTGTTAGCTGTTTGAATGGCCTTCAAAAGGGCAAAGATGTAGCGCAATGTTCGTCAGCGCAACATTATATTAAAAGGCATCTGGCAGGAGTAAATTCAGCCACAATCACAAATATATTATGATAAATATATATTTTAAACAACTGCATTTTCACAAATGTAATATATAATCGCCAAGCCCATTCAAAAATAATTAGGGGACTGACTCCGGAAGAATGATGAAGTGGCTAGTCACTTTCATGGCGTATAGGCATACATTTACACACAAACACACTGGACCAACATTGTCCTTCTCGCGAGATAAATATAAATAATACGTTTTTTCATACCAGATTGACATCATTTACATTGTCATACTAGCCAGATTAATAAGAATAAATGATATGTTCCTTGGAGAACACAGAATGATCAAGCTATTGAGTAACAGAAGATCAGAGACCATTGACAGCCATTTTACCAGTAGGTATAGTAAGTTGTCATCTTTCATGTTCAACAACACACCAATCACATGTTACAACAGGAAACACAGCAGGTCAAAAGCAAGCTTACTGTAAGGCCAGGAAGGTCTTCCATATCACTAGAAATAGAAAGAAAGCATCCCTGGGTGGGCTCAAATCACCAACTTTTAAATGAACAGTCTAACGCGCCAACAAATTGCACCACAGAGACTTGTGGTTATACTGACCCTCAGCAGGCCAAAGTCTCATGGAAGCTCACGCCAAGTCAGGAAGGGGGACTTCACAATCTGAAAAATGTCATCCCTGGGTGGTGTCAAAGCACCAACCTTTAGATTGACAGTCAAACACACTAACTGATTGCACAAGAGAGGCTTGTGTTGGCATTGACCCTCAGCATGTCAATTTAACAGGAATCTCACAACAGGTACAGGACGTCACATCGACATCATGGAGCACAACAAACTGAAAACTGTCGTCCCTGGGTGGGCTCGAACCACCAACCTTTAGATTAACAGTCTAACGCGCTAACCAATTGCGCCACAGAGACTTGTGATGTATTTAATACTGACGCTAGATCGCTGGCCATTTGTACTCTCATCCAACTGAACATGGAGTTTATGAAACAACAACACTTTGTTCCAATGGTTGTGTTAACGTGCATCGAAAGTGCAGCAACATTTTCAAGGAAGTAGCCCTGTAGTTTTCTAATGTTTGTTAGCTGTTTGAATGGCCTTCAAAAGGGCAAAGATGTAGCGCAATGTTCGTCAGCGCAACATTATATTAAAAGGCATCTGGCAGGAGTAAATTCAGCCACAATCACAAATATATTATGATAAATATATATTTTAAACAACTGCATTTTCACAAATGTAATATATAATCGCCAAGCCCATTCAAAAATAATTAGGGGACTGACTCCGGAAGAATGATGAAGTGGCTAGTCACTTTCATGGCGTATAGGCATACATTTACACACAAACACACTGGACCAACATTGTCCTTCTCGCGAGATAAATATAAATAATACGTTTTTTCATACCAGATTGACATCATTTACATTGTCATACTAGCCAGATTAATAAGAATAAATGATATGTTCCTTGGAGAACACAGAATGATCAAGCTATTGAGTAACAGAAGATCAGAGACCATTGACAGCCATTTTACCAGTAGGTATAGTAAGTTGTCATCTTTCATGTTCAACAACACACCAATCACATGTTACAACAGGAAACACAGCAGGTCAAAAGCAAGCTTACTGTAAGGCCAGGAAGGTCTTCCATATCACTAGAAATAGAAAGAAAGCATCCCTGGGTGGGCTCAAATCACCAACTTTTAAATGAACAGTCTAACGCGCCAACAAATTGCACCACAGAGACTTGTGGTTATACTGACCCTCAGCAGGCCAAAGTCTCATGGAAGCTCACGCCAAGTCAGGAAGGGGGACTTCACAATCTGAAAAATGTCATCCCTGGGTGGTGTCAAAGCACCAACCTTTAGATTGACAGTCAAACACACTAACTGATTGCACAAGAGAGGCTTGTGTTGGCATTGACCCTCAGCATGTCAATTTAACAGGAATCTCACAACAGGTACAGGACGTCACATCGACATCATGGAGCACAACAAACTGAAAACTGTCGTCCCTGGGTGGGCTCGAACCACCAACCTTTAGATTAACAGTCTAACGCGCTAACCAATTGTGCCACAGAGACTTGTGGTGTGTTTAATACTGACGCTAGATCGCTGGCCATTTGTGCTCTCATCCAACTGAACATGGAGTTTACGAAACAACAACACTTTGTTCCAATGGTTGTGTTAACGTGCATCGAAAGTGCAGCAACATTTTCAAGGAAGTAGCCCTGTAGTTTTCTAATGTTTGTTAGCTTTTTGAATGGCCTTAAAAGGGCAAAGATGTAGCGCAATGTTCGTCTGCGCAACATTATATTAAAAGGCATCTGGCAGGAGTAAATTCAGCCACAATCACAAATATATTATGATAAATATATATTTTAAACAACTGCATTTTCACAAATGTAATATATAATCGCCAAGCCCATTCAAAAATAATTAGGGGACTGACTCCGGAAGAATGATGAAGTGGCTAGTCACTTTCATGGCGTATAGGCATACATTTACACACAAACACACTGGACCAACAATGTCCTTCTTGCGAGATAAATATAAATAATATGTTTTTTCATACCAGATTGACATCATTTACGTTGTCATACTAGCCAGATTAATAAGAATAAATTATATGTTCCTTGGAGAACACAGAATGATCAAGCAATTGAGTAACAGAAGATCAGAGACCATTGACAGCCATTTTACCAGTAGGTATAGTAACTTGTCATCTTTCATGTTCAACATCACACCAATCACATGTTACAAGTGGAAACACAGCAGGTCAAAAGCAAGCTTACTGTAAGGCCAGGAAGGTCTTCCATATCACTAGAAATAGAAAGACAGCATCCCTGGGTGGGCTCAAATCACCAACTTTTAAATGAACAGTCTAACGCGCCAACAAATTGCACCACAGAGACTTGTGGTTATACTGACCCTCAGCAGGCCAAAGTCTCATGGAAGCTCACGCCAAGTCAGGAAGGGGGACTTCACAATCTGAAAAATGTCATCCCTGGGTGGTGTCAAAGTACCAACCTTTAGATTGACAGTCAAACACACTAACTGATTGCACGAGAGAGGCTTGTGTTGACATTGACCCTCAGCAAGTCAATTTAACAGGAATCTCATAACAGGTACAGGACGTCACATCGACATCATGGAGCACAACAAACTGAAAACTGTCGTCCCTGGGTGGGCTCGAACCACCAACCTTTAGATTAACAGCCTAACGCGCTAACCAATTGCGCCACAGAGACTTGTGGTGTATTTAATACTGACGCTAGATCGCTGGCCATTTGTGCTCTCATCCAACTGAACATGGAGTTTACGAAACAACAACACTTTGTTCCAATGGTTGTGTTAACGTGCATCGAAAGTGCAGCAACATTTTCAAGGAAGTAGCCCTGTAGTTTTCTAATGTTTGTTAGCTGTTTGAATGGCCTTAAAAGGGCAAAGATGTAGCGCAATGTTCGTCAGCGCAACATTATATTAAAAGGCATCTGGCAGGAGTAAATTCAGCCACAATCACAAATATATTATGATAAATATATATTTTAAACAACTGCATTTTCACAAATGTAATATATAATCGCCAAGCCCATTCAAAAATAATTAGGGGACTGACTCCGGAAGAATGATGAAGTGGCTAGTCACTTTCATGGCGTATAGGCATACATTTACACACAAACACACTGGACCAACATTGTCCTTCTCGCGAGATAAATATAAATAATATGTTTTTTCATACCAGATTGACATCATTTACGTTGTCATACTAGCCAGATTAATAAGAATAAATTATATGTTCCTTGGAGAACACAGAATGATCAAGCTATTGAGTAACAGAAGATCAGGGACCATTGACAGCAATTTTACCAGTAGGTATAGTAACTTGTCATCTTTCATGTTCAACAACACACCAATCACATGTTACAAGTGGAAACACAGCAGGTCAAAAGCAAGCTTACTGTAAGGCCAGGAAGGTCTTCCATATCACTAGAAATAGAAAGACAGCATCCCTGGGTGGGCTCAAATCACCAACTTTTAAATGAACAGTCTAACGCGCCAACAAATTGCACCACAGAGACTTGTGGTTATACTGACCCTCAGCAGGCCAAAGTCTCATGGAAGCTCACGCCAAGTCAGGAAGGGGGACTTCACAATCTGAAAAATGTCACCCTGGGTGGTGTCAAAGCACCAACCTTTAGATTGACAGTCAAACACACTAACTGATTGCACGAGAGAGGCTTGTGTTGGCATTGACCCTCAGCACGGCAATTTAACAGGAATCTCATAACAGGACGTCACATCGACATCATGGAGCACAACAAACTGAAAACTGTCGTCCCTGGGTGGGCTCGAACCACCAACCTTTAGATTAACAGTCTAACGCGCTAACCAATTGCGCCACAGAGACTTGTGGTGTATTTAATACTGACGCTAGATCGCTGGCCATTTGTGCTCTCATCCAACTGAACATGGAGTTTACGAAACAACAACACTTTGTTCCAATGGTTGTGTTAACGTGCATCGAAAGTGCAGCAACATTTTCAAGGAAGTAGCCCTGTAGTTTTCTAATGTTTGTTAGCTTTTTGAATGGCCTTAAAAGGGCAAAGATGTAGCGCAATGTTCGTCAGCGCAACATTATATTAAAAGGCATCTGGCAGGAGTAAATTCAGCCACAATCACAAATATATTATGATAAATATATATTTTAAACAACTGCATTTTCACAAATGTAATATATAATCGCCAAGCCCATTCAAAAATAATTAGGGGACTGACTCCGGAAGAATGATGAAGTGGCTAGTCACTTTCATGGCGTATAGGCATACATTTACACACAAACACACTGGACCAACAATGTCCTTCTTGCGAGATAAATATAAATTATATGTTTTTTCATACCAGATTGACATCATTTACGTTGTCATACTAGCCAGATTAATAAGAATAAATTATATGTTCCTTGGAGAACACAGAATGATCAAGCAATTGAGTAACAGAAGATCAGAGACCATTGACAGCCATTTTACCAGTAGGTATAGTAACTTGTCATCTTTCATGTTCAACAACACACCAATCACATGTTACAAGTGGAAACACAGCAGGTCAAAAGCAAGCTTACTGTAAGGCCAGGAAGGTCTTCCATATCACTAGAAATAGAAAGACAGCATCCCTGGGTGGGCTCAAATCACCAACTTTTAAATGAACAGTCTAACGCGCCAACAAATTGCACCACAGAGACTTGTGGTTATACTGACCCTCAGCAGGCCAAAGTCTCATGGAAGCTCACGCCAAGTCAGGAAGGGGGCACTTCACAATCTGAAAAATGTCATCCCTGGGTGGTGTCAAAGTACCAACCTTTAGATTGACAGTCAAACACACTAACTGATTGCACGAGAGAGGCTTGTGTTGACATTGACCCTCAGCAAGTCAATTTAACAGGAATCTCATAACAGGTACAGGACGTCACATCGACATCATGGAGCACAACAAACTGAAAACTGTCGTCCCTGGGTGGGCTCGAACCACCAACCTTTAGATTAACAGTCTAACGCGCTAACCAATTGCGCCACAGAGACTTGTGGTGTATTTAATACTGACGCTAGATCGCTGGCCATTTGTGCTCTCATCCAACTGAACATGGAGTTTACGAAACAACAACACTTTGTTCCAATGGTTGTGTTAACGTGCATCGAAAGTGCAGCAACATTTTCAAGGAAGTAGCCCTGTAGTTTTCTAATGTTTGTTAGCTTTTTGAATGGCCTTAAAAGGGCAAAGATGTAGCGCAATGTTCGTCAGCGCAACATTATATTAAAAGGCATCTGGCAGGAGTAAATTCAGCCACAATCACAAATATATTATGATAAATATATATTTTAAACAACTGCATTTTCACAAATGTAATATATAATCGCCAAGCCCATTCAAAAATAATTAGGGGACTGACTCCGGAAGAATGATGAAGTGGCTAGTCACTTTCATGGCGTATAGGCATACATTTACACACAAACACACTGGACCAACAATGTCCTTCTTGCGAGATAAATATAAATAATATGTTTTTTCATACCAGATTGACATCATTTACGTTGTCATACTAGCCAGATTAATAAGAATAAATTATATGTTCCTTGGAGAACACAGAATGATCAAGCAATTGAGTAACAGAAGATCAGAGACCATTGACAGCCATTTTACCAGTAGTTATAGTAACTTGTCATCTTTCATGTTCAACATCACACCAATCACATGTTACAAGTGGAAACACAGCAGGTCAAAAGCAAGCTTACTGTAAGGCCAGGAAGGTCTTCCATATCACTAGAAATAGAAAGACAGCATCCCTGGGTGGGCTCAAATCACCAACTTTTAAATGAACAGTCTAACGCGCCAACAAATTGCACCACAGAGACTTGTGGTTATACTGACCCTCAGCAGGCCAAAGTCTCATGGAAGCTCACGCCAAGTCAGGAAGGGGGACTTCACAATCTGAAAAATGTCATCCCTGGGTGGTGTCAAAGTACCAACCTTTAGATTGACAGTCAAACACACTAACTGATTGCACGAGAGAGGCTTGTGTTGACATTGACCATTGGCAAGTCAATTTAACAGGAATCTCATAACAGGTACAGGACGTCACATCGACATCATGGAGCACAACAAACTGAAAACTGTCGTCCCTGGGTGGGCTCGAACCACCAACCTTTAGATTAACAGCCTAACGCGCTAACCAATTGCGCCACAGAGACTTGTGGTGTATTTAATACTGACGCTAGATCGCTGGCCATTTGTGCTCTCATCCAACTGAACATGGAGTTTACGAAACAACAACACTTTGTTCCAATGGTTGTGTTAACGTGCATCGAAAGTGCAGCAACATTTTCAAGGAAGTAGCCCTGTAGTTTTCTAATGTTTGTTAGCTGTTTGAATGGCCTTAAAAGGGCAAAGATGTAGCGCAATGTTCGTCAGCGCAACATTATATTAAAAGGCATCTGGCAGGAGTAAATTCAGCCACAATCACAAATATATTATGATAAATATATATTTTAAACAACTGCATTTTCACAAATGTAATATATAATCGCCAAGCCCATTCAAAAATAATTAGGGGACTGACTCCGGAAGAATGATGAAG
Source organism: Oncorhynchus mykiss (assembly GCF_013265735.2). Taxonomy (NCBI): domain Eukaryota; kingdom Metazoa; phylum Chordata; class Actinopteri; order Salmoniformes; family Salmonidae; genus Oncorhynchus; species Oncorhynchus mykiss. The sequence goes on along the minus strand of NW_023493931.1, from coordinate 8,254 downwards.
TGGCTAGTCACTTTCATGGCGTATAGGCATACATTTACACACAAACACACTGGACCAACATTGTCCTTCTCGCGAGATAAATATAAATAATATGTTTTTTCATACCAGATTGACATCATTTACGTTGTCATACTAGCCAGATGAATAAGAATAAATTATATGTTCCTTGGAGAACACAGAATGATCAAGCTATTGAGTAACAGAAGATCAGAGACCATTGACAGCAATTTTACCAGTAGGTATAGTAACTTGTCATCTTTCATGTTCAACAACACACCAATCACATGTTACAAGTGGAAACACAGCAGGTCAAAAGCAAGCTTACTGTAAGGCCAGGAAGGTCTTCCATATCACTAGAAATAGAAAGACAGCATCCCTGGGTGGGCTCAAATCACCAACTTTTAAATGAACAGTCTAACGCGCCAACAAATTGCACCACAGAGACTTGTGGTTATACTGACCCTCAGCAGGCCAAAGTCTCATGGAAGCTCACGCCAAGACAGGAAGGGGGACTTCACAATCTGAAAAATGTCATCCCTGGGTGGTGTCAAAGCACCAACCTTTAGATTGACAGTCAAACACACTAACTGATTGCACGAGAGAGGCTTGTGTTGGCATTGACCCTCAGCACGGCAATTTAACAGGAATCTCATAACAGGTACAGGACGTCACATCGACATCATGGAGCACAACAAACTGAAAACTGTCGTCCCTGGGTGGGCTCGAACCACCAACCTTTAGATTAACAGCCTAACGCGCTAACCAATTGCGCCACAGAGACTTGTGGTGTATTTAATACTGACGCTAGATCGCTGGCCATTTGTGCTCTCATCCAACTGAACATGGAGTTTACGAAACAACAACACTTTGTTCCAATGGTTGTGTTAACGTGCATCGAAAGTGCAGCAACATTTTCAAGGAAGTAGCCCTGTAGTTTTCTAATGTTTGTTAGCTGTTTGAATGGCCTTAAAAGGGCAAAGATGTAGCGCAATGTTCGTCAGCGCAACATTATATTAAAAGGCATCTGGCAGGAGTAAATTCAGCCACAATCACAAATATATTATGATAAATATATATTTTAAACAACTGCATTTTCACAAATGTAATATATAATCGCCAAGCCCATTCAAAAATAATTAGGGGACTGACTCCGGAAGAATGATGAAGTGGCTAGTCACTTTCATGGCGTATAGGCATACATTTACACACAAACACACTGGACCAACATTGTCCTTCTCGCGAGATAAATATAAATAATATGTTTTTTCATACCAGATTGACATCATTTACGTTGTCATACTAGCCAGATGAATAAGAATAAATTATATGTTCCTTGGAGAACACAGAATGATCAAGCTATTGAGTAACAGAAGATCAGAGACCATTGACAGCAATTTTACCAGTAGGTATAGTAACTTGTCATCTTTCATGTTCAACAACACACCAATCACATGTTACAAGTGGAAACACAGCAGGTCAAAAGCAAGCTTACTGTAAGGCCAGGAAGGTCTTCCATATCACTAGAAATAGAAAGACAGCATCCCTGGGTGGGCTCAAATCACCAACTTTTAAATGAACAGTCTAACGCGCCAACAAATTGCACCACAGAGACTTGTGGTTATACTGACCCTCAGCAGGCCAAAGTCTCATGGAAGCTCACGCCAAGACAGGAAGGGGGACTTCACAATCTGAAAAATGTCATCCCTGGGTGGTGTCAAAGCACCAACCTTTAGATTGACAGTCAAACACACTAACTGATTGCACGAGAGAGGCTTGTGTTGGCATTGACCCTCAGCACGGCAATTTAACAGGAATCTCATAACAGGTACAGGACGTCACATCGACATCATGGAGCACAACAAACTGAGAACTGTCGTCCCTAGGTGGGCTCGAACCACCAACCTTTAGATTAACAGTCTAACACGCTAACCAATTGCGCCACAGAGACTTGTGGTGTATTTAATACTGACGCTAGATCGCTGGCCATTTGTGCTCTCATCCAACTGAACATGGAGTTTACGAAACAACAACACTTTGTTCCAATGGTTGTGTTAACGTGCATCGAAAGTGCAGCAACATTTTCAAGGAAGTAGCCCTGTAGTTTTCTAATGTTTGTTAGCTGTTTGAATGGCCTTAAAAGGGCAAAGATGTAGCGCAATGTTCGTCAGCGCAACATTATATTAAAAGGCATCTGGCAGGAGTAAATTCAGCCACAATCACAAATATATTATGATAAATATATATTTTAAACAACTGCATTTTCACAAATGTAATATATAATCGCCAAGCCCATTCAAAAATAATTAGGGGACTGACTCCGGAAGAATGATGAAGTGGCTAGTCACTTTCATGGCGTATAGGCATACATTTACACACAAACACACTGGACCAACATTGTCCTTCTCGCGAGATAAATATAAATAATATGTTTTTTCATACCAGATTGACATCATTTACGTTGTCATACTAGCCAGATGAATAAGAATAAATTATATGTTCCTTGGAGAACACAGAATGATCAAGCTATTGAGTAACAGAAGATCAGAGACCATTGACAGCAATTTTACCAGTAGGTATAGTAACTTGTCATCTTTCATGTTCAACAACACACCAATCACATGTTACAAGTGGAAACACAGCAGGTCAAAAGCAAGCTTACTGTAAGGCCAGGAAGGTCTTCCATATCACTAGAAATAGAAAGACAGCATCCCTGGGTGGGCTCAAATCACCAACTTTTAAATGAACAGTCTAACGCGCCAACAAATTGCACCACAGAGACTTGTGGTTATACTGACCCTCAGCAGGCCAAAGTCTCATGGAAGCTCACGCCAAGTCAGGAAGGGGGACTTCACAATCTGAAAAATGTCATCCCTGGGTGGTGTCAAAGCACCAACCTTTAGATTGACAGTCAAACACACTAACTGATTGCACGAGACAGGCTTGTGTTGGCATTGACCCTCAGCACGGCAATTTAACAGGAATCTCATAACAGGTACAGGACGTCACATCGACATCATGGAGCACAACAAACTGAAAACTGCCGTCCCTGGGTGGGCTCGAACCACCAACCTTTAGATTAACAGTCTAACGCGCTAACCAATTGCGCCACAGAGATTTGTGGTGTATTTAATACTGACGCTAGATCGCTGGCCATTTGTGCTCTCATCCAACTGAACATGGAGTTTACGAAACAACAACACTTTGTTCCAATGGTTGTGTTAACGTGCATCGAAAGTGCAGCAACATTTTCAAGGAAGTAGCCCTGTAATTTTCTAATGTTTGTTAGCTTTTTGAATGGCCTTAAAAGGGCGAAGATGTAGCGCAATGTTCGTCAGCGCAACATTATATTAAAAGGCATCTGGCAGGAGTAAATTCAGCCACAATCACAAATATATTATGATAAATATATATTTTAAACAACTGCATTTTCACAAATGTAATATATAATCGCCAAGCCCATTCAAAAATAATTAGGGGACTGACTCCGGAAGAATGATGAAGTGGCTAGTCACTTTCATGGCGTATAGGCATACATTTACACACAAACACACTGGACCAACATTGTCTATCTCGCGAGATAAATATAAATAATACGTTTTTTCATACCAGATTGACATCATTTACGTTGTCATACTAGCCAGATTAATAAGAATAAATTATATGTTCCTTGGAGAACACAGAATGATCAAGCTATTGAGTAACAGAAGATCAGAGACCATTGACAGCCATTTTACCAGTAGTTATAGTAACTTGTCATCTTTCATGTTCAACATCACACCAATCACATGTTACAAGTGGAAACACAGCAGGTCAAAAGCAAGCTTACTGTAAGGCCAGGAAGGTCTTCCATATCACTAGAAATAGAAAGACAGCATCCCTGGGTGGGCTCAAATCACCAACTTTTAAATGAACAGTCTAACGCGCCAACAAATTGCACCACAGAGACTTGTGGTTATACTGACCCTCAGCAGGCCAAAGTCTCATGGAAGCTCACGCCAAGTCAGGAAGGGTCAGTTCACATCTCCACAATCTGAAAAATGTCATCCCTGGGTGGTGTCAAAGCACCACTGATTGCACGAGAGAGGCTTGTGTTGACATTGACCCTCAGCACGGCAATTTAACAGGAATCTCATAACAGGTACAGGACGTCACATCGACATCATGGAGCACAACAAACTGAAAACTGTCATCCCTGGGTGGGCTCAAACCACCAACTTTTAAATGAACAGTCTAACGCGCCAACAAATTGCACCACAGAGACTTGTGGTTATACTGACCCTCAGCAGGCCAAAGTCTCATGGAAGCTCACGCCAAGTGAGGAAGGGGGACTTCACAATCTGAAAAATGTCATCCCTGGGTGGTGTCAAAGCACCAACCTTTAGATTGACAGTCAAACACACTAACTGATTGCACGAGAGAGGCTTGTGTTGGCATTGACCCTCAGCACGTCAATTTAACAGGAATCTCATAACAGGTACAGGACGTCACATCGACATCATGGAGCACAACAAACTGAAAACTGTCGTCCCTGGGTGGGCTCGAACCAACAACCTTTAGATTAACAGTCTAACGCGCTAACCAATTGCGCCACAGAGACTTGTGGTGTATTTAATACTGACGCTAGATCGCTGGCCATTTGTGCTCTCATCCAACTGAACATGGAGTTTACGAAACAACAACACTTTGTTCCAATGGTTGTGTTAACGTGCATCGAAAGTGCAGCAACATTTTCAAGGAAGTAGCCCTGTAGTTTTCTAATGTTTGTTAGCTTTTGAATGGCCTTAAAAGGGAAAAGATGTAGCGCAATGTTCGTCAGCGCAACATTATATTAAAAGGCATCTGGCAGGAGTAAATTCAGCCACAATCACAAATATATTATGATAAATATATATTTTAAACAACTGCATTTTCACAAATGTAATATATAATCGCCAAGCCCATTCAAAAATAATTAGGGGACTGACTCCGGAAGAATGATGAAGTGGCTAGTCACTTTCATGGCGTATAGGCATACATTTACACACAAACACACTGGACCAACATTGTCCTTCTCGCGAGATAAATATAAATAATACGTTTTTTCATACCAGATTGACATCATTTACATTGTCATACTAGCCAGATGAATAAGAATAAATTATATGTTCCTTGGAGAACACAGAATGATCAAGCTATTGAGTAACAGAAGATCAGAGACCATTGACAGCCATTTTACCAGTAGGTATAGTAAGTTGTCATCTTTCATGTTCAACAACACACCAATCACATGTTACAACAGGAAACACAGCAGGTCAAAAGCAAGCTTACTGTAAGGCCAGGAAGGTCTTCCATATCACTAGAAATAGAAAGACAGCATCCCTGGGTGGGCTCAAATCACCAACTTTTAAATGAACAGTCTAACGCGCCAACAAATTGCACCACAGAGACTTGTGGTTATACTGACCCTCAGCAGGCCAAAGTCTCATGGAAGCTCACGCCAAGTCAGGAAGGGTCAGTTCACATCTCCACAATCTGAAAAATGTCATCCCTGGGTGGTGTCAAAGCACCAACCTTTAGATTGACAGTCAAACACACTAACTGATTGCACAAGAGAGGCTTGTGTTGGCATTGACCCTCAGCATGTCAATTTAACAGGAATCTCACAACAGGTACAGGACGTCACATCGACATCATGGAGCACAACAAACTGAAAACTGTCGTCCCTGGGTGGGCTCGAACCACCAACCTTTAGATTAACAGTCTAACGCGCTAACCAATTGCGCCACAGAGACTTGTGGTGTATTTAATACTGACGCTAGATCGCTGGCCATTTGTGCTCTCATCCAACTGAACATGGAGTTTACGAAACAACAACACTTTGTTCCAATGGTTGTGTTAACGTGCATCGAAAGTGCAGCAACATTTTCAAGGAAGTAGCCCTGTAGTTTTCTAATGTTTGTTAGCTTTTGAATGGCCTTAAAAGGGCAAAGATGTAGCGCAATGTTCGTCAGCGCAACATTATATTAAAAGGCATCTGGCAGGAGTAAATTCAGCCACAATCACAAATATATTATGATAAATATATATTTTAAACAACTGCATTTTCACAAATGTAATATATAATCGCCAAGCCCATTCAAAAATAATTAGGGGACTGACTCCGGAAGAATGATGAAGTGGCTAGTCACTTTCATGGCGTATAGGCATACATTTACACACAAACACACTGGACCAACAATGTCCTTCTTGCGAGATAAATATAAATAATATGTTTTTTCATACCAGATTGACATCATTTACGTTGTCATACTAGCCAGATTAATAAGAATAAATTATATGTTCCTTGGAGAACACAGAATGATCAAGCTATTGAGTAACAGAAGATCAGAGACCATTGACAGCCATTTTACCAGTAGTTATAGTAACTTGTCATCTTTCATGTTCAACATCACACCAATCACATGTTACAACAGGAAACACAGCAGGTCAAAAGCAAGCTTACTGTAAGGCCAGGAAGGTCTTCCATATCACTAGAAATAGAAAGACAGCATCCCTGGGTGGGCTCAAATCACCAACTTTTAAATGAACAGTCTAACGCGCCAACAAATTGCACCACAGAGACTTGTGGTTATACTGACCCTCAGCAGGCCAAAGTCTCATGGAAGCTCACGCCAAGTGAGGAAGGGGGACTTCACAATCTGAAAAATGTCATCCCTGGGTGGTGTCAAAGCACCAACCTTTAGATTGACAGTCAAACACACTAACTGATTGCACGAGAGAGGCTTGTGTTGGCATTGACCCTCAGCACGTCAATTTAACAGGAATCTCATAACAGGTACAGGACGTCACATCGACATCATGGAGCACAACAAACTGAAAACTGTCGTCCCTGGGTGGGCTCAAACCACCAACCTTTAGATTAACAGCCTAACGCGCTAACCAATTGCGCCACAGAGACTTGTGGTATATTTAATACTGACGCTAGATCGCTGGCCATTTGTGCTCTCATCCAACTGAACATGGAGTTTACGAAACAACAACACTTTGTTCCAATGGTTGTGTTAACGTGCATCGAAAGTGCAGCAACATTTCAAGGAAGTAGCCCTGTAGTTTTCTAATGTTTGTTAGCTGTTTGAATGGCCTTAAAAGGGCAAAGATGTAGCGCAATGTTCGTCAGCGCAACATTATATTAAAAGGCATCTGGCAGGAGTAAATTCAGCCACAATCACAAATATATTATGATAAATATATATTTTAAACAACTGCATTTTCACAAATGTAATATATAATCGCCAAGCCCATTCAAAATAATTAGGGGACTGACTCCGGAAGAATGATGAAGTGGCTAGTCACTTCATGGCGTATAGGCATACATTTACACACAAACACACTGACCAACATTGTCCTTCTCGCGAGATAAATATAAATAATATGTTTTTTCATACCAGATTGACATCATTTACGTTGTCATACTAGCCAGATTAATAAGAATAAATTATATGTTCCTTGGAGAACACAGAATGATCAAGCTATTGAGTAACAGAAGATCAGAGACCATTGACAGCCATTTTACCAGTAGTTATAGTAACTTGTCATCTTTCATGTTTCAACATCACACCCATCACATGTTACAACAGGAAACACAGCAGGTCAAAAGCAAGCTACGTAAGGCCAGGAAGTCTTCCATATCACTAAACTAGAAAGACAGCATCCTGGGTGGGCTCCAAATCACCAACTTTAAATGACAGTCTAACGCGCCAACAAATTGCACCACAGACTTGTGGTTATACTGACCCCCTCAGCAGGCCAAAGTCTCATGGAAGCTCACGCCAAGTCAGGAAGGGGGACTTCACCATCTGAAAAATGTCTCCCCCTGGGTGTGTCAAAGCACCACCTTCAGATTGACAGTCAAAACACCTAACTGATTGCACGAGAGAGGCTTGTGTTGACATTGACCCTCAGCACGGCAATTTAACAGGAATCTCATAACAGGTACACGTCCCACATCGACATCATGGAGCACAACAAACTGAAACTGTCGTCCCTGGGTGGGCTTCGAACCACCAACCTTTAGATTAACAGCCTACGCGCTAACCATTGCGCCACAGAGACTTGTGGTGTATTTAATACTGACGCTAGATCGCTGCCATTTTGTGCTCTCATCCAACTGACATGGAGTTTACGAAACAACAACACTTTGTTTCCAATGGTTGTGTTTAACGTGCATCGAAAGTGCAGCAAAATTTTCAAGGAAGTAAGCCCTGTAGTTTTCTAA
>NW_023493930.1:77500-85000 GCF_013265735.2 Oncorhynchus mykiss | reverse complement strand
ACTTTACATAGTGCACCCAAGAGATAGTTTCTCGCTTACGGCCACACCGGCCTGAGTACGCCTGATCTCGTCCGATCTCGGAAGCTAAGCAGGGTCGGGCCTGGTTAGTACTTGGATGGGAGACCGCCTGGGAATACCAGGTGCTGTAAGCTTTTTGTCACTGCCTTGTGGAATTTCAACTCTTTGTCCGTTTTTTTCCCACAAGGCTGAAATATGTGCCCTCGCTTTGAAATAAGTAAGCAAGGTTAGTTTGTATTTCATCCAACAATCTGTGCTACAAATTATGGCTACAGTATATGCAATTTCATCCACTTTTTGAGATTGCCTTTCGCTTACGGCCACACCGGCCTGAGTACGCCTGATCTCGTCCGATCTCGGAAGCTAAGCAGGGTCGGGCCTGGTTAGTACTTGGATGGGAGACCGCCTGGGAATACCAGGTGCTGTAAGCTTTTTGTCACTGCCTTGTGGAATTTCAACTCTTTGTCCGTTTTTTCCCACAAGGCTGAAATATGTGCCCTCGCTTTGAAATAAGTAAGCAAGGTTAGTTTGTATTTCATCCAACAATCTGTGCTACAAATTATGGCTACAGTATATGCAATTTCATCCACTTTTTGAGATTGCCTTTCGCTTACGGCCACACCGGCCTGAGTACGCCTGATCTCGTCCGATCTCGGAAGCTAAGCAGGGTCGGGCCTGGTTAGTACTTGGATGGGAGACCGCCTGGGAATACCAGGTGCTGTAAGCTTTTTGTCACTGCCTTGTGGAATTTCAACTCTTTGTCCGTTTTTTTCCCACAAGGCTGAAATATGTGCCCTCGCTTTGAAATAAGTAAGCAAGGTTAGTTTGTATTTCATCCAACAATCTGTGCTACAAATTATGGCTACAGTATATGCAATTTCTTCCACTTTTTGAGTGACACAAAGATGCTTATCTAAATGGTGGAAATGCAACAGCTGTTAATCAGGCTCACTTTGACTTTAATAGTGCACCAAGAGATAGTTTCTCGCTTACGGCCACACCGGCCTGAGTACGCCTGATCTCGTCCGATCTCGGAAGCTAAGCAGGGTCGGGCCTGGTTAGTACTTGGATGGGACCGCCTGGGAATACCAGGTGCTGTAAGCTTTTTGTCACTGCCTTGTGGAATTTCAACTCTTTGTCCGTTTTTTTCCCACAAGGCTGAAATATGTGCCCTCGCTTTGAAATAAGTAAGCAAGGTTAGTTTGTATTTCATCCAACAATCTGTGCTACAAATTATGGCTACAGTATATGCAATTTCATCCACTTTTTGAGATTGCCTTTCGCTTACGGCCACACCGGCCTGAGTACGCCTGATCTCGTCCGATCTCGGAAGCTAAGCAGGGTCGGGCCTGGTTAGTACTTGGATGGGAGACCGCCTGGGAATACCAGGTGCTGTAAGCTTTTTGTCACTGCCTTGTGGAATTTCAACTCTTTGTCCGTTTTTTCCCACAAGGCTGAAATATGTGCCCTCGCTTTGAAATAAGTAAGCAAGGTTAGTTTGTATTTCATCCAACAATCTGTGCTACAAATTATGGCTACAGTATATGCAATTTCTTCCACTTTTTGAGTGACACAAAGATGCTTATCTAAATGGTGGAAATGCAACAGCTGTTAATCAGCTCACTTTGACTTTACATAGTGCACCAAGAGATAGTTTCTCGCTTACGGCCACACCGGCCTGAGTACGCCTGATCTCGTCCGATCTCGGAAGCTAAGCAGGGTCGGGCCTGGTTAGTACTTGGATGGGAGACCGCCTGGGAATACCAGGTGCTGTAAGCTTTTTGTCACTGCCTTGTGGAATTTCAACTCTTTGTCCGTTTTTTTCCCACAAGGCTGAAATATGTGCCCTCGCTTTGAAATAAGTAAGCAAGGTTAGTTTGTATTTCATCCAACAATCTGTGCTACAAATTATGGCTACAGTATATGCAATTTCATCCACTTTTTGAGATTGCCTTTCGCTTACGGCCACACCGGCCTGAGTACGCCTGATCTCGTCCGATCTCGGAAGCTAAGCAGGGTCGGGCCTGGTTAGTACTTGGATGGGAGACCGCCTGGGAATACCAGGTGCTGTAAGCTTTTTGTCACTGCCTTGTGGAATTTCAACTCTTTGTCCGTTTTTTCCCACAAGGCTGAAATATGTGCCCTCGCTTTGAAATAAGTAAGCAAGGTTAGTTTGTATTTCATCCAACAATCTGTGCTACAAATTATGGCTACAGTATATGCAATTTCATCCACTTTTTGAGATTGCCTTTCGCTTACGGCCACACCGCCTGAGTACGCCTGATCTCGTCCGATCTCGGAAGCTAAGCAGGGTCGGGCCTGGTTAGTACTTGGATGGGAGACCGCCTGGGAATACCAGGTGCTGTAAGCTTTTTGTCACTGCCTTGTGGAATTTCAACTCTTTGTCCGTTTTTTCCCACAAGGCTGAAATATGTGCCCTCGCTTTGAAATAAGTAAGCAAGGTTAGTTTGTATTTCATCCAACAATCTGTGCTACAAATTATGGCTACAGTATATGCAATTTCTTCCACTTTTTGAGTGACACAAAGATGCTTATCTAATGGTGGAAATGCAACAGCTGTTAATCGGCTCACTTTGACTTTACATAGTGCACCAAGAGATAGTTTCTCGCTTACGCCACACCGGCCTGAGTACGCCTGATCTCGTCCGATCTCGGAAGCTAAGCAGGGTCGGGCCTGGTTAGTACTTGGATGGGAGACCGCCTGGGAATACCAGGTGCTGTAAGCTTTTTGTCACTGCCTTGTGGAATTTCAACTCTTTGTCCGTTTTTTCCCACAAGGCTGAAATATGTGCCCTCGCTTTGAAATAAGTAAGCAAGGTTAGTTTGTATTTCATCCAACAATCTGTGCTACAAATTATGGCTACAGTATATGCAATTTCATCCACTTTTTGAGATTGCCTTTCGCTTACGGCCACACCGGCTGAGTACGCCTGATCTCGTCCGATCTCGGAAGCTAAGCAGGGTCGGGCCTGGTTAGTACTTGGATGGGAGACCGCCTGGGAATACCAGGTGCTGTAAGCTTTTTGTCACTGCCTTGTGGAATTTCAACTCTTTGTCCGTTTTTTCCCACAAGGCTGAAATATGTGCCCTCGCTTTGAAATAAGTAAGCAAGGTTAGTTTGTATTTCATCCAACAATCTGTGCTACAAATTATGGCTACAGTATATGCAATTTCATCCACTTTTTGAGATTGCCTTTCGCTTACGGCCACACCGGCCTGAGTACGCCTGATCTCGTCCGATCTCGGAAGCTAAGCAGGGTCGGGCCTGGTTAGTACTTGGATGGGAGACCGCCTGGGAATACCAGGTGCTGTAAGCTTTTTGTCACTGCCTTGTGGAATTTCAACTCTTTGTCCGTTTTTTCCCACAAGGCTGAAATATGTGCCCTCGCTTTGAAATAAGTAAGCAAGGTTAGTTTGTATTTCATCCAACAATCTGTGCTACAAATTATGGCTACAGTATATGCAATTTCATCCACTTTTTGAGATTGCCTTTCGCTTACGGCCACACCGGCCTGAGTACGCCTGATCTCGTCCGATCTCGGAAGCTAAGCAGGGTCGGGCCTGGTTAGTACTTGGATGGGAGACCGCCTGGGAATACCAGGTGCTGTAAGCTTTTTGTCACTGCCTTGTGGAATTTCAACTCTTTGTCCTTTTTTTCCCACAAGGCTGAAATGTGTGCCCTCGCTTTGAAATAAGTAAGCAAGGTTAGTTTGTATTTCATCCAACAATCTGTGCTACAAATTATGGCTACAGTATATGCAATTTCATCCACTTTTTGAGATTGCCTTTCGCTTACGGCCACACCGGCCTGAGTACGCCTGATCTCGTCCGATCTCGGAAGCTAAGCAGGGTCGGGCCTGGTTAGTACTTGGATGGGAGACCGCCTGGGAATACCAGGTGCTGTAAGCTTTTTGTCACTGCCTTGTGGAATTTCAACTCTTTGTCCGTTTTTTCCCACAAGGCTGAAATATGTGCCCTCGCTTTGAAATAAGTAAGCAAGGTTAGTTTGTATTTCATCCAACAATCTGTGCTACAAATTATGGCTACAGTATATGCAATTTCATCCACTTTTTGAGATTGCCTTTCGCTTACGGCCACACCGGCCTGAGTACGCCTGATCTCGTCCGATCTCGGAAGCTAAGCAGGGTCGGGCCTGGTTAGTACTTGGATGGGAGACCGCCTGGGAATACCAGGTGCTGTAAGCTTTTTGTCACTGCCTTGTGGAATTTCAACTCTTTGTCCGTTTTTTCCCACAAGGCTGAAATATGTGCCCTCGCTTTGAAATAAGTAAGCAAGGTTAGTTTGTATTTCATCCAACAATCTGTGCTACAAATTATGGCTACAGTATATGCAATTTCTTCCACTTTTTGAGTGACACAAAGATGCTTATCTAAATGGTGGAAATGCAACAGCTGTTAATCAGGCTCACTTTGACTTTACATAGTGCACCAAGAGATAGTTTCTCGCTTACGGCCACACCGGCCTGAGTACGCCTGATCTCGTCCGATCTCGGAAGCTAAGCAGGGTCGGGCCTGGTTAGTACTTGGATGGGAGACCGCCTGGGAATACCAGGTGCTGTAAGCTTTTTGTCACTGCCTTGTGGAATTTCAACTCTTTGTCCGTTTTTTCCCACAAGGCTGAAATATGTGCCCTCGCTTTGAAATAAGTAAGCAAGGTTAGTTTGTATTTCATCCAACAATCTGTGCTACAAATTATGGCTACAGTATATGCAATTTCATCCACTTTTTGAGATTGCCTTTCGCTTACGGCCACACCGGCCTGAGTACGCCTGATCTCGTCCGATCTCGGAAGCTAAGCAGGGTCGGGCCTGGTTAGTACTTGGATGGGAGACCGCCTGGGAATACCAGGTGCTGTAAGCTTTTTGTCACTGCCTTGTGGAATTTCAACTCTTTGTCCGTTTTTTCCCACAAGGCTGAAATATGTGCCCTCGCTTTGAAATAAGTAAGCAAGGTTAGTTTGTATTTCATCCAACAATCTGTGCTACAAATTATGGCTACAGTATATGCAATTTCATCCACTTTTTGAGATTGCCTTTCGCTTACGGCCACACCGGCCTGAGTACGCCTGATCTCGTCCGATCTCGGAAGCTAAGCAGGGTCGGGCCTGGTTAGTACTTGGATGGGAGACCGCCTGGGAATACCAGGTGCTGTAAGCTTTTTGTCACTGCCTTGTGGAATTTCAACTCTTTGTCCGTTTTTTCCCACAAGGCTGAAATATGTGCCCTCGCTTTGAAATAAGTAAGCAAGGTTAGTTTGTATTTCATCCAACAATCTGTGCTACAAATTATGGCTACAGTATATGCAATTTCATCCACTTTTTGAGATTGCCTTTCGCTTACGGCCACACCGGCCTGAGTACGCCTGATCTCGTCCGATCTCGGAAGCTAAGCAGGGTCGGGCCTGGTTAGTACTTGGATGGGAGACCGCCTGGGAATACCAGGTGCTGTAAGCTTTTTGTCACTGCCTTGTGGAATTTCAACTCTTTGTCCGTTTTTTCCCACAAGGCTGAAATATGTGCCCTCGCTTTGAAATAAGTAAGCAAGGTTAGTTTGTATTTCATCCAACAATCTGTGCTACAAATTATGGCTACAGTATATGCAATTTCATCCACTTTTTGAGATTGCCTTTCGCTTACGGCCACACCGGCCTGAGTACGCCTGATCTCGTCCGATCTCGGAAGCTAAGCAGGGTCGGGCCTGGTTAGTACTTGGATGGGAGACCGCCTGGGAATACCAGGTGCTGTAAGCTTTTTGTCACTGCCTTGTGGAATTTCAACTCTTTGTCCGTTTTTTCCCACAAGGCTGAAATATGTGCCCTCGCTTTGAAATAAGTAAGCAAGGTTAGTTTGTATTTCATCCAACAATCTGTGCTACAAATTATGGCTACAGTATATGCAATTTCATCCACTTTTTGAGATTGCCTTTCGCTTACGGCCACACCGGCCTGAGTACGCCTGATCTCGTCCGATCTCGGAAGCTAAGCAGGGTCGGGCCTGGTTAGTACTTGGATGGGAGACCGCCTGGGAATACCAGGTGCTGTAAGCTTTTTGTCACTGCCTTGTGGAATTTCAACTCTTTGTCCGTTTTTTCCCACAAGGCTGAAATATGTGCCCTCGCTTTGAAATAAGTAAGCAAGGTTAGTTTGTATTTCATCCAACAATCTGTGCTACAAATTATGGCTACAGTATATGCAATTTCATCCACTTTTTGAGATTGCCTTTCGCTTACGGCCACACCGGCCTGAGTACGCCTGATCTCGTCCGATCTCGGAAGCTAAGCAGGGTCGGGCCTGGTTAGTACTTGGATGGGAGACCGCCTGGGAATACCAGGTGCTGTAAGCTTTTTGTCACTGCCTTGTGGAATTTCAACTCTTTGTCCGTTTTTTCCCACAAGGCTGAAATATGTGCCCTCGCTTTGAAATAAGTAAGCAAGGTTAGTTTGTATTTCATCCAACAATCTGTGCTACAAATTATGGCTACAGTATATGCAATTTCATCCACTTTTTGAGATTGCCTTTCGCTTACGGCCACACCGGCCTGAGTACGCCTGATCTCGTCCGATCTCGGAAGCTAAGCAGGGTCGGGCCTGGTTAGTACTTGGATGGGAGACCGCCTGGGAATACCAGGTGCTGTAAGCTTTTTGTCACTGCCTTGTGGAATTTCAACTCTTTGTCCGTTTTTTCCCACAAGGCTGAAATATGTGCCCTCGCTTTGAAATAAGTAAGCAAGGTTAGTTTGTATTTCATCCAACAATCTGTGCTACAAATTATGGCTACAGTATATGCAATTTCATCCACTTTTTGAGATTGCCTTTCGCTTACGGCCACACCGGCCTGAGTACGCCTGATCTCGTCCGATCTCGGAAGCTAAGCAGGGTCGGGCCTGGTTAGTACTTGGATGGGAGACCGCCTGGGAATACCAGGTGCTGTAAGCTTTTTGTCACTGCCTTGTGGAATTTCAACTCTTTGTCCGTTTTTTCCCACAAGGCTGAAATATGTGCCCTCGCTTTGAAATAAGTAAGCAAGGTTAGTTTGTATTTCATCCAACAATCTGTGCTACAAATTATGGCTACAGTATATGCAATTTCATCCACTTTTTGAGATTGCCTTTCGCTTACGGCCACACCGGCCTGAGTACGCCTGATCTCGTCCGATCTCGGAAGCTAAGCAGGGTCGGGCCTGGTTAGTACTTGGATGGGAGACCGCCTGGGAATACCAGGTGCTGTAAGCTTTTTGTCACTGCCTTGTGGAATTTCAACTCTTTGTCCGTTTTTTCCCACAAGGCTGAAATATGTGCCCTCGCTTTGAAATAAGTAAGCAAGGTTAGTTTGTATTTCATCCAACAATCTGTGCTACAAATTATGGCTACAGTATATGCAATTTCTTCCACTTTTTGAGTGACACAAAGATGCTTATCTAAATGGTGGAAATGCAACAGCTGTTA
>NW_023493930.1:32500-72500 GCF_013265735.2 Oncorhynchus mykiss | reverse complement strand
TTGTATTTCATCCAACAATCTGTGCTACAAATTATGGCTACAGTATATGCAATTTCATCCACTTTTTGAGATTGCCTTTAGCTTACGGCCACACCGGCCTGAGTACGCCTGATCTCGTCCGATCTCGGAAGCTAAGCAGGGTCGGGCCTGGTTAGTACTTGGATGGGAGACCGCCTGGGAATACCAGGTGCTGTAAGCTTTTTGTCACTGCCTTGTGGAATTTCAACTCTTTGTCCGTTTTTTCCCACAAGGCTGAAATATGTGCCCTCGCTTTGAAATAAGTAAGCAAGGTTAGTTTGTATTTCATCCAACAATCTGTGCTACAAATTATGGCTACAGTATATGCAATTTCATCCACTTTTTGAGATTGCCTTTCGCTTACGGCCACACCGGCCTGAGTACGCCTGATCTCGTCCGATCTCGGAAGCTAAGCAGGGTCGGGCCTGGTTAGTACTTGGATGGGAGACCGCCTGGGAATACCAGGTGCTGTAAGCTTTTTGTCACTGCCTTGTGGAATTTCAACTCTTTGTCCGTTTTTTCCCACAAGGCTGAAATATGTGCCCTCGCTTTGAAATAAGTAAGCAAGGTTAGTTTGTATTTCATCCAACAATCTGTGCTACAAATTATGGCTACAGTATATGCAATTTCATCCACTTTTTGAGATTGCCTTTTGCTTACGGCCACACCGGCCTGAGTACGCCTGATCTCGTCCGATCTCGGAAGCTAAGCAGGGTCGGGCCTGGTTAGTACTTGGATGGGAGACCGCCTGGGAATACCAGGTGCTGTAAGCTTTTTGTCACTGCCTTGTGGAATTTCAACTCTTTGTCCGTTTTTTCCCACAAGGCTGAAATATGTGCCCTCGCTTTGAAATAAGTAAGCAAGGTTAGTTTGTATTTCATCCAACAATCTGTGCTACAAATTATGGCTACAGTATATGCAATTTCTTCCACTTTTTGAGATTGCCTTTCGCTTACGGCCACACCGGCCTGAGTACGCCTGATCTCGTCCGATCTCGGAAGCTAAGCAGGGTCGGGCCTGGTTAGTACTTGGATGGGAGACCGCCTGGGAATACCAGGTGCTGTAAGCTTTTTGTCACTGCCTTGTGGAATTTCAACTCTTTGTCCGTTTTTTCCCACAAGGCTGAAATATGTGCCCTCGCTTTGAAATAAGTAAGCAAGGTTAGTTTGTATTTCATCCAACAATCTGTGCTACAAATTATGGCTACAGTATATGCAATTTCTTCCACTTTTTGAGATTGCCTTTCGCTTACGGCCACACCGGCCTGAGTACGCCTGATCTCGTCCGATCTCGGAAGCTAAGCAGGGTCGGGCCTGGTTAGTACTTGGATGGGAGACCG
Source organism: Oncorhynchus mykiss (assembly GCF_013265735.2). Lineage (NCBI taxonomy): Eukaryota > Metazoa > Chordata > Actinopteri > Salmoniformes > Salmonidae > Oncorhynchus > Oncorhynchus mykiss. Next base: position 71,143 of record NW_023493930.1, on the reverse strand, counting down.
CCTGGGAATACCAGGTGCTGTAAGCTTTTTGTCACTGCCTTGTGGAATTTCAACTCTTTGTCCGTTTTTTCCCACAAGGCTGAAATATGTGCCCTCGCTTTGAAAGAAGTAAGCAAGGTTAGTTTGTATTTCATCCAACAATCTGTGCTACAAATTATGGCTACAGTATATGCAATTTCATCCACTTTTTGAGATTGCCTTTCGCTTACGGCCACACCGGCCTGAGTACGCCTGATCTCGTCCGATCTCGGAAGCTAAGCAGGGTCGGGCCTGGTTAGTACTTGGATGGGAGACCGCCTGGGAATACCAGGTGCTGTAAGCTTTTTGTCACTGCCTTGTGGAATTTCAACTCTTTGTCCGTTTTTTCCCACAAGGCTGAAATATGTGCCCTCGCTTTGAAATAAGTAAGCAAGGTTAGTTTGTATTTCATCCAACAATCTGTGCTACAAATTATGGCTACAGTATATGCAATTTCATCCACTTTTTGAGATTGCCTTTCGCTTACGGCCACACCGGCCTGAGTACGCCTGATCTCGTCCGATCTCGGAAGCTAAGCAGGGTCGGGCCTGGTTAGTACTTGGATGGGAGACCGCCTGGGAATACCAGGTGCTGTAAGCTTTTTGTCACTGCCTTGTGGAATTTCAACTCTTTGTCCGTTTTTTCCCACAAGGCTGAAATATGTGCCCTCGCTTTGAAATAAGTAAGCAAGGTTAGTTTGTATTTCATCCAACAATCTGTGCTACAAATTATGGCTACAGTATATGCAATTTCTTCCACTTTTTGAGATTGCCTTTCGCTTACGGCCACACCGGCCTGAGTACGCCTGATCTCGTCCGATCTCGGAAGCTAAGCAGGGTCGGGCCTGGTTAGTACTTGGATGGGAGACCGCCTGGGAATACCAGGTGCTGTAAGCTTTTTGTCACTGCCTTGTGGAATTTCAACTCTTTGTCCGTTTTTTCCCACAAGGCTGAAATATGTGCCCTCGCTTTGAAATAAGTAAGCAAGGTTAGTTTGTATTTCATCCAACAATCTGTGCTACAAATTATGGCTACAGTATATGCAATTTCATCCACTTTTTGAGATTGCCTTTTGCTTACGGCCACACCGGCCTGAGTACGCCTGATCTCGTCCGATCTCGGAAGCTAAGCAGGGTCGGGCCTGGTTAGTACTTGGATGGGAGACCGCCTGGGAATACCAGGTGCTGTAAGCTTTTTGTCACTGCCTTGTGGAATTTCAACTCTTTGTCCGTTTTTTCCCACAAGGCTGAAATATGTGCCCTCGCTTTGAAATAAGTAAGCAAGGTTAGTTTGTATTTCATCCAACAATCTGTGCTACAAATTATGGCTACAGTATATGCAATTTCATCCACTTTTTGAGATTGCCTTTAGCTTACGGCCACACCGGCCTGAGTACGCCTGATCTCGTCCGATCTCGGAAGCTAAGCAGGGTCGGGCCTGGTTAGTACTTGGATGGGAGACCGCCTGGGAATACCAGGTGCTGTAAGCTTTTTGTCACTGCCTTGTGGAATTTCAACTCTTTGTCCGTTTTTTCCCACAAGGCTGAAATATGTGCCCTCGCTTTGAAATAAGTAAGCAAGGTTAGTTTGTATTTCATCCAACAATCTGTGCTACAAATTATGGCTACAGTATATGCAATTTCATCCACTTTTTGAGATTGCCTTTCGCTTACGGCCACACCGGCCTGAGTACGCCTGATCTCGTCCGATCTCGGAAGCTAAGCAGGGTCGGGCCTGGTTAGTACTTGGATGGGAGACCGCCTGGGAATACCAGGTGCTGTAAGCTTTTTGTCACTGCCTTGTGGAATTTCAACTCTTTGTCCGTTTTTTCCCACAAGGCTGAAATATGTGCCCTCGCTTTGAAATAAGTAAGCAAGGTTAGTTTGTATTTCATCCAACAATCTGTGCTACAAATTATGGCTACAGTATATGCAATTTCATCCACTTTTTGAGATTGCCTTTTGCTTACGGCCACACCGGCCTGAGTACGCCTGATCTCGTCCGATCTCGGAAGCTAAGCAGGGTCGGGCCTGGTTAGTACTTGGATGGGAGACCGCCTGGGAATACCAGGTGCTGTAAGCTTTTTGTCACTGCCTTGTGGAATTTCAACTCTTTGTCCGTTTTTTCCCACAAGGCTGAAATATGTGCCCTCGCTTTGAAATAAGTAAGCAAGGTTAGTTTGTATTTCATCCAACAATCTGTGCTACAAATTATGGCTACAGTATATGCAATTTCTTCCACTTTTTGAGATTGCCTTTCGCTTACGGCCACACCGGCCTGAGTACGCCTGATCTCGTCCGATCTCGGAAGCTAAGCAGGGTCGGGCCTGGTTAGTACTTGGATGGGAGACCGCCTGGGAATACCAGGTGCTGTAAGCTTTTTGTCACTGCCTTGTGGAATTTCAACTCTTTGTCCGTTTTTTCCCACAAGGCTGAAATATGTGCCCTCGCTTTGAAATAAGTAAGCAAGGTTAGTTTGTATTTCATCCAACAATCTGTGCTACAAATTATGGCTACAGTATATGCAATTTCTTCCACTTTTTGAGATTGCCTTTCGCTTACGGCCACACCGGCCTGAGTACGCCTGATCTCGTCCGATCTCGGAAGCTAAGCAGGGTCGGGCCTGGTTAGTACTTGGATGGGAGACCGCCTGGGAATACCAGGTGCTGTAAGCTTTTTGTCACTGCCTTGTGGAATTTCAACTCTTTGTCCGTTTTTTCCCACAAGGCTGAAATATGTGCCCTCGCTTTGAAAGAAGTAAGCAAGGTTAGTTTGTATTTCATCCAACAATCTGTGCTACAAATTATGGCTACAGTATATGCAATTTCATCCACTTTTTGAGATTGCCTTTCGCTTACGGCCACACCGGCCTGAGTACGCCTGATCTCGTCCGATCTCGGAAGCTAAGCAGGGTCGGGCCTGGTTAGTACTTGGATGGGAGACCGCCTGGGAATACCAGGTGCTGTAAGCTTTTTGTCACTGCCTTGTGGAATTTCAACTCTTTGTCCGTTTTTTCCCACAAGGCTGAAATATGTGCCCTCGCTTTGAAATAAGTAAGCAAGGTTAGTTTGTATTTCATCCAACAATCTGTGCTACAAATTATGGCTACAGTATATGCAATTTCATCCACTTTTTGAGATTGCCTTTCGCTTACGGCCACACCGGCCTGAGTACGCCTGATCTCGTCCGATCTCGGAAGCTAAGCAGGGTCGGGCCTGGTTAGTACTTGGATGGGAGACCGCCTGGGAATACCAGGTGCTGTAAGCTTTTTGTCACTGCCTTGTGGAATTTCAACTCTTTGTCCGTTTTTTCCCACAAGGCTGAAATATGTGCCCTCGCTTTGAAATAAGTAAGCAAGGTTAGTTTGTATTTCATCCAACAATCTGTGCTACAAATTATGGCTACAGTATATGCAATTTCTTCCACTTTTTGAGATTGCCTTTCGCTTACGGCCACACCGGCCTGAGTACGCCTGATCTCGTCCGATCTCGGAAGCTAAGCAGGGTCGGGCCTGGTTAGTACTTGGATGGGAGACCGCCTGGGAATACCAGGTGCTGTAAGCTTTTTGTCACTGCCTTGTGGAATTTCAACTCTTTGTCCGTTTTTTCCCACAAGGCTGAAATATGTGCCCTCGCTTTGAAATAAGTAAGCAAGGTTAGTTTGTATTTCATCCAACAATCTGTGCTACAAATTATGGCTACAGTATATGCAATTTCTTCCACTTTTTGAGATTGCCTTTCGCTTACGGCCACACCGGCCTGAGTACGCCTGATCTCGTCCGATCTCGGAAGCTAAGCAGGGTCGGGCCTGGTTAGTACTTGGATGGGAGACCGCCTGGGAATACCAGGTGCTGTAAGCTTTTTGTCACTGCCTTGTGGAATTTCAACTCTTTGTCCGTTTTTTCCCACAAGGCTGAAATATGTGCCCTCGCTTTGAAATAAGTAAGCAAGGTTAGTTTGTATTTCATCCAACAATCTGTGCTACAAATTATGGCTACAGTATATGCAATTTCATCCACTTTTTGAGTGACACAAAGATGCTTATCTAAATGGTGGAAATGCAACAGCTGTTAATCAGGCTCACTTTGACTTTACATAGTGCACCAAGAGATAGTTTCTCGCTTACGGCCACACCGGCCTGAGTACGCCCGATCTCGGAAGCTAAGCAGGGTCGGGCCTGGTTAGTACTTGGTTGGGAGACCGCCTGGGAATACCAGGTGCTGTAAGCTTTTGTCACTGCCTTGTGGAATTTCAACTCTTTGTCCGTTTTTTCCCACAAGGCTGAAATATGTGCCCTCGCTTTGAAATAAGTAAGCAAGGTTAGTTTGTATTTCATCCAACAATCTGTGCTACAAATTATGGCTACAGTATATGCAATTTCATCCACTTTTTGAGATTGCCTTTCGCTTACGGCCACACCGGCCTGAGTACGCCTGATCTCGTCCGATCTCGGAAGCTAAGCAGGGTCGGTCCTGGTTAGTACTTGGATGGGAGACCGCCTGGGAATACCAGGTGCTGTAAGCTTTTTGTCACTGCCTTGTGGAATTTCAACTCTTTGTCCGTTTTTTCCCACAAGGCTGAAATATGTGCCCTCGCTTTGAAATAAGTAAGCAAGGTTAGTTTGTATTTCATCCAACAATCTGTGCTACAAATTATGGCTACAGTATATGCAATTTCTTCCACTTTTTGAGTGACACAAAGATGCTTATCTAAATGGTGGAAATGCAACAGCTGTTAATCAGGCTCACTTTGACTTTACATGGTGCACCAAGAGATAGTTTCTCGCTTACGGCCACACCGGCCTGAGTACGCCTGATCTCGTCCGATCTCGGAAGCTAAGCAGGGTCGGGCCTGGTTAGTACTTGGATGGGAGACCGCCTGGGAATACCAGGTGCTGTAAGCTTTTTGTCACTGCCTTGTGGAATTTCAACTCTTTGTCCGTTTTTTCCCACAAGGCTGAAATATGTGCCCTCGCTTTGAAATAAGTAAGCAAGGTTAGTTTGTATTTCATCCAACAATCTGTGCTACAAATTATGGCTACAGTATATGCAATTTCATCCACTTTTTGAGATTGCCTTTCGCTTACGGCCACACCGGCCTGAGTACGCCTGATCTCGTCCGATCTCGGAAGCTAAGCAGGGTCGGGCCTGGTTAGTACTTGGATGGGAGACCGCCTGGGAATACCAGGTGCTGTAAGCTTTTTGTCACTGCCTTGTGGAATTTCAACTCTTTGTCCGTTTTTTCCCACAAGGCTGAAATATGTGCCCTCGCTTTGAAATAAGTAAGCAAGGTTAGTTTGTATTTCATCCAACAATCTGTGCTACAAATTATGGCTACAGTATATGCAATTTCTTCCACTTTTTGAGTGACACAAAGATGCTTATCTAAATGGTGGAAATGCAACAGCTGTTAATCAGGCTCACTTTGACTTTACATAGTGCACCAAGAGATAGTTTCTCGCTTACGGCCACACCGGCCTGAGTACGCCTGATCTCGTCCGATCTCGGAAGCTAAGCAGGGTCGGGCCTGGTTAGTACTTGGATGGGAGACCGCCTGGGAATACCAGGTGCTGTAAGCTTTTTGTCACTGCCTTGTGGAATTTCAACTCTTTGTCCGTTTTTTCCCACAAGGCTGAAATATGTGCCCTCGCTTTGAAATAAGTAAGCAAGGTTAGTTTGTATTTCATCCAACAATCTGTGCTACAAATTATGGCTACAGTATATGCAATTTCATCCACTTTTTGAGATTGCCTTTCGCTTACGGCCACACCGGCCTGAGTACGCCTGATCTCGTCCGATCTCGGAAGCTAAGCAGGGTCGGGCCTGGTTAGTACTTGGATGGGAGACCGCCTGGGAATACCAGGTGCTGTAAGCTTTTTGTCACTGCCTTGTGGAATTTCAACTCTTTGTCCGTTTTTTCCCACAAGGCTGAAATATGTGCCCTCGCTTTGAAATAAGTAAGCAAGGTTAGTTTGTATTTCATCCAACAATCTGTGCTACAAATTATGGCTACAGTATATGCAATTTCATCCACTTTTTGAGATCGCCTTTCGCTTACGGCCACACCGGCCTGAGTACGCCTGATCTCGTCCGATCTCGGAAGCTAAGCAGGGTCGGGCCTGGTTAGTACTTGGATGGGAGACCGCCTGGGAATACCAGGTGCTGTAAGCTTTTTGTCACTGCCTTGTGGAATTTCAACTCTTTGTCCGTTTTTTCCCACAAGGCTGAAATATGTGCCCTCGCTTTGAAATAAGTAAGCAAGGTTAGTTTGTATTTCATCCAACAATCTGTGCTACAAATTATGGCTACAGTATATGCAATTTCTTCCACTTTTTGAGTGACACAAAGATGCTTATCTAAATGGTGGAAATGCAACAGCTGTTAATCAGGCTCACTTTGACTTTACATGGTGCACCAAGAGATAGTTTCTCGCTTATGGCCACACCGGCCTGAGTACGCCTGATCTCGTCCGATCTCGGAAGCTAAGCAGGGTCGGGCCTGGTTAGTACTTGGATGGGAGACCGCCTGGGAATACCAGGTGCTGTAAGCTTTTTGTCACTGCCTTGTGGAATTTCAACTCTTTGTCCGTTTTTTCCCACAAGGCTGAAATATGTGCCCTCGCTTTGAAATAAGTAAGCAAGGTTAGTTTGTATTTCATCCAACAATCTGTGCTACAAATTATGGCTACAGTATATGCAATTTCATCCACTTTTTGAGTGACACAAAGATGCTTATCTAAATGGTGGAAATGCAACAGCTGTTAATCAGGCTCACTTTGACTTTACATAGTGCACCAAGAGATAGTTTCTCGCTTACGGCCACACCGGCCTGAGTACGCCCGATCTCGGAAGCTAAGCAGGGTCGGGCCTGGTTAGTACTTGGATGGGAGACCGCCTGGGAATACCAGGTGCTGTAAGCTTTTTGTCACTGCCTTGTGGAATTTCAACTCTTTGTCCGTTTTTTCCCACAAGGCTGAAATATGTGCCCTCGCTTTGAAATAAGTAAGCAAGGTTAGTTTGTATTTCATCCAACAATCTGTGCTACAAATTATGGCTACAGTATATGCAATTTCATCCACTTTTTGAGATCGCCTTTCGCTTACGGCCACACCGGCCTGAGTACGCCTGATCTCGTCCGATCTCGGAAGCTAAGCAGGGTCGGGCCTGGTTAGTACTTGGATGGGAGACCGCCTGGGAATACCAGGTGCTGTAAGCTTTTTGTCACTGCCTTGTGGAATTTCAACTCTTTGTCCGTTTTTTCCCACAAGGCTGAAATATGTGCCCTCGCTTTGAAATAAGTAAGCAAGGTTAGTTTGTATTTCATCCAACAATCTGTGCTACAAATTATGGCTACAGTATATGCAATTTCATCCACTTTTTGAGTGACACAAAGATGCTTATCTAAATGGTGGAAATGCAACAGCTGTTAATCAGGCTCACTTTGACTTTACATAGTGCACCGAGAGATAGTTTCTCGCTTACGGCCACACCGGCCTGAGTACGCCCGATCTCGGAAGCTAAGCAGGGTCGGTCCTGGTTAGTACTTGGATGGGAGACCGCCTGGGAATACCAGGTGCTGTAAGCTTTTTGTCACTGCCTTGTGGAATTTCAACTCTTTGTCCGTTTTTTCCCACAAGGCTGAAATATGTGCCCTCGCTTTGAAATAAGTAAGCAAGGTTAGTTTGTATTTCATCCAACAATCTGTGCTACAAATTATGGCTACAGTATATGCAATTTCTTCCACTTTTTGAGTGACACAAAGATGCTTATCTAAATGGTGGAAATGCAACAGCTGTTAATCAGGCTCACTTTGACTTTACATGGTGCACCAAGAGATAGTTTCTCGCTTACGGCCACACCGGCCTGAGTACGCCTGATCTCGTCCGATCTCGGAAGCTAAGCAGGGTCGGGCCTGGTTAGTACTTGGATGGGAGACCGCCTGGGAATACCAGGTGCTGTAAGCTTTTTGTCACTGCCTTGTGGAATTTCAACTCTTTGTCCGTTTTTTCCCACAAGGCTGAAATATGTGCCCTCGCTTTGAAATAAGTAAGCAAGGTTAGTTTGTATTTCATCCAACAATCTGTGCTACAAATTATGGCTACAGTATATGCAATTTCATCCACTTTTTGAGATTGCCTTTCGCTTACGGCCACACCTGCCTGAGTACGCCTGATCTCGTCCGATCTCGGAAGCTAAGCAGGGTCGGGCCTGGTTAGTACTTGGATGGGAGACCGCCTGGGAATACCAGGTGCTGTAAGCTTTTTGTCACTGCCTTGTGGAATTTCAACTCTTTGTCCGTTTTTTCCCACAAGGCTGAAATATGTGCCCTCGCTTTGAAATAAGTAAGCAAGGTTAGTTTGTATTTCATCCAACAATCTGTGCTACAAATTATGGCTACAGTATATGCAATTTCATCCACTTTTTGAGATCGCCTTTCGTTTACGGCCACACCGGCCTGAGTACGCCTGATCTCGTCCGATCTCGGAAGCTAAGCAGGGTCGGGCCTGGTTAGTACTTGGATGGGAGACCGCCTGGGAATACCAGGTGCTGTAAGCTTTTTGTCACTGCCTTGTGGAATTTCAACTCTTTGTCCGTTTTTTCCCACAAGGCTGAAATATGTGCCCTCGCTTTGAAATAAGTAAGCAAGGTTAGTTTGTATTTCATCCAACAATCTGTGCTACAAATTATGGCTACAGTATATGCAATTTCATCCACTTTTTGAGTGACACAAAGATGCTTATCTAAATGGTGGAAATGCAACAGCTGTTAATCAGGCTCACTTTGACTTTACATAGTGCACCGAGAGATAGTTTCTCGCTTACGGCCACACCGGCCTGAGTACGCCCGATCTCGGAAGCTAAGCAGGGTCGGTCCTGGTTAGTACTTGGATGGGAGACCGCCTGGGAATACCAGGTGCTGTAAGCTTTTTGTCACTGCCTTGTGGAATTTCAACTCTTTGTCCGTTTTTTCCCACAAGGCTGAAATATGTGCCCTCGCTTTGAAATAAGTAAGCAAGGTTAGTTTGTATTTCATCCAACAATCTGTGCTACAAATTATGGCTACAGTATATGCAATTTCTTCCACTTTTTGAGTGACACAAAGATGCTTATCTAAATGGTGGAAATGCAACAGCTGTTAATCAGGCTCACTTTGACTTTACATGGTGCACCAAGAGATAGTTTCTCGCTTACGGCCACACCGGCCTGAGTACGCCTGATCTCGTCCGATCTCGGAAGCTAAGCAGGGTCGGGCCTGGTTAGTACTTGGATGGGAGACCGCCTGGGAATACCAGGTGCTGTAAGCTTTTTGTCACTGCCTTGTGGAATTTCAACTCTTTGTCCGTTTTTTCCCACAAGGCTGAAATATGTGCCCTCGCTTTGAAATAAGTAAGCAAGGTTAGTTTGTATTTCATCCAACAATCTGTGCTACAAATTATGGCTACAGTATATGCAATTTCATCCACTTTTTGAGATTGCCTTTCGCTTACGGCCACACCTGCCTGAGTACGCCTGATCTCGTCCGATCTCGGAAGCTAAGCAGGGTCGGGCCTGGTTAGTACTTGGATGGGAGACCGCCTGGGAATACCAGGTGCTGTAAGCTTTTTGTCACTGCCTTGTGGAATTTCAACTCTTTGTCCGTTTTTTCCCACAAGGCTGAAATATGTGCCCTCGCTTTGAAATAAGTAAGCAAGGTTAGTTTGTATTTCATCCAACAATCTGTGCTACAAATTATGGCTACAGTATATGCAATTTCATCCACTTTTTGAGTGACACAAAGATGCTTATCTAAATGGTGGAAATGCAACAGCTGTTAATCAGGCTCACTTTGACTTTACATAGTGCACCAAGAGATAGTTTCTCGCTTACGGCCACACCGGCCTGAGTACGCCCGATCTCGGAAGCTAAGCAGGGTCGGGCCTGGTTAGTACTTGGATGGGAGACCGCCTGGGAATACCAGGTGCTGTAAGCTTTTTGTCACTGCCTTGTGGAATTTCAACTCTTTGTCCGTTTTTTCCCACAAGGCTGAAATATGTGCCCTCGCTTTGAAATAAGTAAGCAAGGTTAGTTTGTATTTCATCCAACAATCTGTGCTACAAATTATGGCTACAGTATATGCAATTTCATCCACTTTTTGAGATTGCCTTTCGCTTACGGCCACACCGGCCTGAGTACGCCTGATCTCGTCCGATCTCGCAAGCTAAGCAGGGTCGGGCCTGGTTAGTACTTGGATGGGAGACCGCCTGGGAATACCAGGTGCTGTAAGCTTTTTGTCACTGCCTTGTGGAATTTCAACTCTTTGTCCGTTTTTTCCCACAAGGCTGAAATATGTGCCCTCGCTTTGAAATAAGTAAGCAAGGTTAGTTTGTATTTCATCCAACAATCTGTGCTACAAATTATGGCTACAGTATATGCAATTTCTTCCACTTTTTGAGTGACACAAAGATGCTTATCTAAATGGTGGAAATGCAACAGCTGTTAATCAGGCTCACTTTGACTTTACATAGTGCACCAAGAGATAGTTTCTCGCTTACGGCCACACCGGCCTGAGTACGCCTGATCTCGTCCGATCTCGGAAGCTAAGCAGGGTCGGGCCTGGTTAGTACTTGGATGGGAGACCGCCTGGGAATACCAGGTGCTGTAAGCTTTTTGTCACTGCCTTGTGGAATTTCAACTCTTTGTCCGTTTTTTCCCACAAGGCTGAAATATGTGCCCTCGCTTTGAAATAAGTAAGCAAGGTTAGTTTGTATTTCATCCAACAATCTGTGCTACAAATTATGGCTACAGTATATGCAATTTCATCCACTTTTTGAGATTGCCTTTCGCTTACGGCCACACCGGCCTGAGTACGCCTGATCTCGTCCGATCTCGGAAGCTAAGCAGGGTCGGGCCTGGTTAGTACTTGGATGGGAGACCGCCTGGGAATACCAGGTGCTGTAAGCTTTTTGTCACTGCCTTGTGGAATTTCAACTCTTTGTCCGTTTTTTCCCACAAGGCTGAAATATGTGCCCTCGCTTTGAAATAAGTAAGCAAGGTTAGTTTGTATTTCATCCAACAATCTGTGCTACAAATTATGGCTACAGTATATGCAATTTCATCCACTTTTTGAGATTGCCTTTCGCTTACGGCCACACCGGCCTGAGTACGCCTGATCTCGTCCGATCTCGGAAGCTAAGCAGGGTCGGGCCTGGTTAGTACTTGGATGGGAGACCGCCTGGGAATACCAGGTGCTGTAAGCTTTTTGTCACTGCCTTGTGGAATTTCAACTCTTTGTCCGTTTTTTCCCACAAGGCTGAAATATGTGCCCTCGCTTTGAAATAAGTAAGCAAGGTTAGTTTGTATTTCATCCAACAATCTGTGCTACAAATTATGGCTACAGTATATGCAATTTCATCCACTTTTTGAGATTGCCTTTCGCTTACGGCCACACCGGCCTGAGTACGCCTGATCTCGTCCGATCTCGGAAGCTAAGCAGGGTCGGGCCTGGTTAGTACTTGGATGGGAGACCGCCTGGGAATACCAGGTGCTGTAAGCTTTTTGTCACTGCCTTGTGGAATTTCAACTCTTTGTCCGTTTTTTCCCACAAGGCTGAAATATGTGCCCTCGCTTTGAAATAAGTAAGCAAGGTTAGTTTGTATTTCATCCAACAATCTGTGCTACAAATTATGGCTACAGTATATGCAATTTCATCCACTTTTTGAGATTGCCTTTCGCTTACGGCCACACCGGCCTGAGTACGCCTGATCTCGTCCGATCTCGGAAGCTAAGCAGGGTCGGGCCTGGTTAGTACTTGGATGGGAGACCGCCTGGGAATACCAGGTGCTGTAAGCTTTTTGTCACTGCCTTGTGGAATTTCAACTCTTTGTCCGTTTTTTCCCACAAGGCTGAAATATGTGCCCTCGCTTTGAAATAAGTAAGCAAGGTTAGTTTGTATTTCATCCAACAATCTGTGCTACAAATTATGGCTACAGTATATGCAATTTCATCCACTTTTTGAGATCGCCTTTCGCTTACGGCCACACCGGCCTGAGTACGCCTGATCTCGTCCGATCTCGGAAGCTAAGCAGGGTCGGGCCTGGTTAGTACTTGGATGGGAGACCGCCTGGGAATACCAGGTGCTGTAAGCTTTTTGTCACTGCCTTGTGGAATTTCAACTCTTTGTCCGTTTTTTCCCACAAGGCTGAAATATGTGCCCTCGCTTTGAAATAAGTAAGCAAGGTTAGTTTGTATTTCATCCAACAATCTGTGCTACAAATTATGGCTACAGTATATGCAATTTCTTCCACTTTTTGAGTGACACAAAGATGCTTATCTAAATGGTGGAAATGCAACAGCTGTTAATCAGGCTCACTTTGACTTTACATGGTGCACCAAGAGATAGTTTCTCGCTTATGGCCACACCGGCCTGAGTACGCCTGATCTCGTCCGATCTCGGAAGCTAAGCAGGGTCGGGCCTGGTTAGTACTTGGATGGGAGACCGCCTGGGAATACCAGGTGCTGTAAGCTTTTTGTCACTGCCTTGTGGAATTTCAACTCTTTGTCCGTTTTTTCCCACAAGGCTGAAATATGTGCCCTCGCTTTGAAATAAGTAAGCAAGGTTAGTTTGTATTTCATCCAACAATCTGTGCTACAAATTATGGCTACAGTATATGCAATTTCATCCACTTTTTGAGTGACACAAAGATGCTTATCTAAATGGTGGAAATGCAACAGCTGTTAATCAGGCTCACTTTGACTTTACATAGTGCACCAAGAGATAGTTTCTCGCTTACGGCCACACCGGCCTGAGTACGCCCGATCTCGGAAGCTAAGCAGGGTCGGGCCTGGTTAGTACTTGGATGGGAGACCGCCTGGGAATACCAGGTGCTGTAAGCTTTTTGTCACTGCCTTGTGGAATTTCAACTCTTTGTCCGTTTTTTCCCACAAGGCTGAAATATGTGCCCTCGCTTTGAAATAAGTAAGCAAGGTTAGTTTGTATTTCATCCAACAATCTGTGCTACAAATTATGGCTACAGTATATGCAATTTCATCCACTTTTTGAGATCGCCTTTCGCTTACGGCCACACCGGCCTGAGTACGCCTGATCTCGTCCGATCTCGGAAGCTAAGCAGGGTCGGGCCTGGTTAGTACTTGGATGGGAGACCGCCTGGGAATACCAGGTGCTGTAAGCTTTTTGTCACTGCCTTGTGGAATTTCAACTCTTTGTCCGTTTTTTCCCACAAGGCTGAAATATGTGCCCTCGCTTTGAAATAAGTAAGCAAGGTTAGTTTGTATTTCATCCAACAATCTGTGCTACAAATTATGGCTACAGTATATGCAATTTCATCCACTTTTTGAGTGACACAAAGATGCTTATCTAAATGGTGGAAATGCAACAGCTGTTAATCAGGCTCACTTTGACTTTACATAGTGCACCGAGAGATAGTTTCTCGCTTACGGCCACACCGGCCTGAGTACGCCCGATCTCGGAAGCTAAGCAGGGTCGGTCCTGGTTAGTACTTGGATGGGAGACCGCCTGGGAATACCAGGTGCTGTAAGCTTTTTGTCACTGCCTTGTGGAATTTCAACTCTTTGTCCGTTTTTTCCCACAAGGCTGAAATATGTGCCCTCGCTTTGAAATAAGTAAGCAAGGTTAGTTTGTATTTCATCCAACAATCTGTGCTACAAATTATGGCTACAGTATATGCAATTTCATCCACTTTTTGAGATCGCCTTTCGCTTACGGCCACACCGGCCTGAGTACGCCTGATCTCGTCCGATCTCGGAAGCTAAGCAGGGTCGGGCCTGGTTAGTACTTGGATGGGAGACCGCCTGGGAATACCAGGTGCTGTAAGCTTTTTGTCACTGCCTTGTGGAATTTCAACTCTTTGTCCGTTTTTTCCCACAAGGCTGAAATATGTGCCCTCGCTTTGAAATAAGTAAGCAAGGTTAGTTTGTATTTCATCCAACAATCTGTGCTACAAATTATGGCTACAGTATATGCAATTTCTTCCACTTTTTGAGTGACACAAAGATGCTTATCTAAATGGTGGAAATGCAACAGCTGTTAATCAGGCTCACTTTGACTTTACATAGTGCACCAAGAGATAGTTTCTCGCTTACGGCCACACCGGCCTGAGTACGCCTGATCTCGTCCGATCTCGGAAGCTAAGCAGGGTCGGGCCTGGTTAGTACTTGGATGGGAGACCGCCTGGGAATACCAGGTGCTGTAAGCTTTTTGTCACTGCCTTGTGGAATTTCAACTCTTTGTCCGTTTTTTCCCACAAGGCTGAAATATGTGCCCTCGCTTTGAAATAAGTAAGCAAGGTTAGTTTGTATTTCATCCAACAATCTGTGCTACAAATTATGGCTACAGTATATGCAATTTCATCCACTTTTTGAGATTGCCTTTCGCTTACGGCCACACCGGCCTGAGTACGCCTGATCTCGTCCGATCTCGGAAGCTAAGCAGGGTCGGGCCTGGTTAGTACTTGGATGGGAGACCGCCTGGGAATACCAGGTGCTGTAAGCTTTTTGTCACTGCCTTGTGGAATTTCAACTCTTTGTCCGTTTTTTCCCACAAGGCTGAAATATGTGCCCTCGCTTTGAAATAAGTAAGCAAGGTTAGTTTGTATTTCATCCAACAATCTGTGCTACAAATTATGGCTACAGTATATGCAATTTCATCCACTTTTTGAGTGACACAAAGATGCTTATCTAAATGGTGGAAATGCAACAGCTGTTAATCAGGCTCACTTTGACTTTACATAGTGCACCAAGAGATAGTTTCTCGCTTACGGCCACACCGGCCTGAGTACGCCCGATCTCGGAAGCTAAGCAGGGTCGGGCCTGGTTAGTACTTGGATGGGAGACCGCCTGGGAATACCAGGTGCTGTAAGCTTTTTGTCACTGCCTTGTGGAATTTCAACTCTTTGTCCGTTTTTTCCCACAAGGCTGAAATATGTGCCCTCGCTTTGAAATAAGTAAGCAAGGTTAGTTTGTATTTCATCCAACAATCTGTGCTACAAATTATGGCTACAGTATATGCAATTTCATCCACTTTTTGAGATCGCCTTTCGCTTACGGCCACACCGGCCTGAGTACGCCTGATCTCGTCCGATCTCGGAAGCTAAGCAGGGTCGGGCCTGGTTAGTACTTGGATGGGAGACCGCCTGGGAATACCAGGTGCTGTAAGCTTTTTGTCACTGCCTTGTGGAATTTCAACTCTTTGTCCGTTTTTTCCCACAAGGCTGAAATATGTGCCCTCGCTTTGAAATAAGTAAGCAAGGTTAGTTTGTATTTCATCCAACAATCTGTGCTACAAATTATGGCTACAGTATATGCAATTTCATCCACTTTTTGAGTGACACAAAGATGCTTATCTAAATGGTGGAAATGCAACAGCTGTTAATCAGGCTCACTTTGACTTTACATAGTGCACCGAGAGATAGTTTCTCGCTTACGGCCACACCGGCCTGAGTACTCCCGATCTCGGAAGCTAAGCAGGGTCGGTCCTGGTTAGTACTTGGATGGGAGACCGCCTGGGAATACCAGGTGCTGTAAGCTTTTTGTCACTGCCTTGTGGAATTTCAACTCTTTGTCCGTTTTTTCCCACAAGGCTGAAATATGTGCCCTCGCTTTGAAATAAGTAAGCAAGGTTAGTTTGTATTTCATCCAACAATCTGTGCTACAAATTATGGCTACAGTATATGCAATTTCATCCACTTTTTGAGATCACCTTTCGCTTACGGCCACACCGGCCTGAGTACGCCTGATCTCGTCCGATCTCGGAAGCTAAGCAGGGTCGGGCCTGGTTAGTACTTGGATGGGAGACCGCCTGGGAATACCAGGTGCTGTAAGCTTTTTGTCACTGCCTTGTGGAATTTCAACTCTTTGTCCGTTTTTTCCCACAAGGCTGAAATATGTGCCCTCGCTTTGAAATAAGTAAGCAAGGTTAGTTTGTATTTCATCCAACAATCTGTGCTACAAATTATGGCTACAGTATATGCAATTTCATCCACTTTTTGAGATGGCCTTTCGCTTACGTCCACACCGGCCTGAGTACGCCTGATCTCGTCCGATCTCGGAAGCTAAGCAGGGTCGGGCCTGGTTAGTACTTGGATGGGAGACCGCCTGGGAATACCAGGTGCTGTAAGCTTTTTGTCACTGCCTTGTGGAATTTCAACTCTTTGTCCGTTTTTTCCCACAAGGCTGAAATATGTGCCCTCGCTTTGAAATAAGTAAGCAAGGTTAGTTTGTATTTCATCCAACAATCTGTGCTACAAATTATGGCTACAGTATATGCAATTTCATCCACTTTTTGAGATCGCCTTTCGCTTACTGCCACACCGGCCTGAGTACGCCTGATCTCGTCCGATCTCGGAAGCTAAGCAGGGTCGGGCCTGGTTAGCACCTGGATGGGAGACCGCCTGGGAATACCAGGTGCTGTAAGCTTTTTGTCACTGCCTTGTGGAATTTCAACTCTTTGTCCGTTTTTTCCCACAAGGCTGAAATATGTGCCCTCGCTTTGAAATAAGTAAGCAAGGTTAGTTTGTATTTCATCCAACAATCTGTGCTACAAATTATGGCTACAGTATATGCAATTTCTTCCACTTTTTGAGTGACACAAAGATGCTTATCTAAATGGTGGAAATGCAACAGCTGTTAATCAGGCTCACTTTGACTTTACATGGTGCACCAAGAGATAGTTTCTTGCTTACGGCCACACCGGCCTGAGTACGCCTGATCTCGTCCGATCTCGGAAGCTAAGCAGGGTCGGGCCTGGTTAGTACTTGGATGGGAGACCGCCTGGGAATACCAGGTGCTGTAAGCTTTTTGTCACTGCCTTGTGGAATTTCAACTCTTTGTCCGTTTTTTCCCACAAGGCTGAAATATGTGCCCTCGCTTTGAAATAAGTAAGCAAGGTTAGTTTGTATTTCATCCAACAATCTGTGCTACAAATTATGGCTACAGTATATGCAATTTCATCCACTTTTTGAGATCGCCTTTCGCTTACGGCCACACCGGCCTGAGTACGCCTGATCTCGTCCGATCTCGTCCGATCTCGGAAGCTAAGCAGGGTCGGGCCTGGTTAGTACTTGGATGGGAGACCGCCTGGGAATACCAGGTGCTGTAAGCTTTTTGTCACTGCCTTGTGGAATTTCAACTCTTTGTCCGTTTTTTCCCACAAGGCTGAAATATGTGCCCTCGCTTTGAAATAAGTAAGCAAGGTTAGTTTGTATTTCATCCAACAATCTGTGCTACAAATTATGGCTACAGTATATGCAATTTCATCCACTTTTTGAGATCGCCTTTCGCTTACGGCCACACCGGCCTGAGTACGCCTGATCTCGTCCGATCTCGGAAGCTAAGCAGGGTCGGGCCTGGTTAGTACTTGGATGGGAGACCGCCTGGGAATACCAGGTGCTGTAAGCTTTTTGTCACTGCCTTGTGGAATTTCAACTCTTTGTCCGTTTTTTCCCACAAGGCTGAAATATGTGCCCTCGCTTTGAAATAAGTAAGCAAGGTTAGTTTGTATTTCATCCAACAATCTGTGCTACAAATTATGGCTACAGTATATGCAATTTCATCCACTTTTTGAGATGGCCTTTCGCTTACGTCCACACCGGCCTGAGTACGCCTGATCTCGTCCGATCTCGGAAGCTAAGCAGGGTCGGGCCTGGTTAGTACTTGGATGGGAGACCGCCTGGGAATACCAGGTGCTGTAAGCTTTTTGTCACTGCCTTGTGGAATTTCAACTCTTTGTCCGTTTTTTCCCACAAGGCTGAAATATGTGCCCTCGCTTTGAAATAAGTAAGCAAGGTTAGTTTGTATTTCATCCAACAATCTGTGCTACAAATTATGGCTACAGTATATGCAATTTCATCCACTTTTTGAGATCGCCTTTCGCTTACTGCCACACCGGCCTGAGTACGCCTGATCTCGTCCGATCTCGGAAGCTAAGCAGGGTCGGGCCTGGTTAGCACCTGGATGGGAGACCGCCTGGGAATACCAGGTGCTGTAAGCTTTTTGTCACTGCCTTGTGGAATTTCAACTCTTTGTCCGTTTTTTCCCACAAGGCTGAAATATGTGCCCTCGCTTTGAAATAAGTAAGCAAGGTTAGTTTGTATTTCATCCAACAATCTGTGCTACAAATTATGGCTACAGTATATGCAATTTCATCCACTTTTTGAGATCGCCTTTCGCTTACGGCCACACCGGCCTGAGTACGCCTGATCTCGTCCGATCTCGTCCGATCTCGGAAGCTAAGCAGGGTCGGGCCTGGTTAGTACTTGGATGGGAGACCGCCTGGGAATACCAGGTGCTGTAAGCTTTTTGTCACTGCCTTGTGGAATTTCAACTCTTTGTCCGTTTTTTCCCACAAGGCTGAAATATGTGCCCTCGCTTTGAAATAAGTAAGCAAGGTTAGTTTGTATTTCATCCAACAATCTGTGCTACAAATTATGGCTACAGTATATGCAATTTCTTCCACTTTTTGAGTGACACAAAGATGCTTATCTAAATGGTGGAAATGCAACAGCTGTTAATCAGGCTCACTTTGACTTTACATGGTGCACCAAGAGATAGTTTCTTGCTTACGGCCACACCGGCCTGAGTACGCCTGATCTCGTCCGATCTCGGAAGCTAAGCAGGGTCGGGCCTGGTTAGTACTTGGATGGGAGACCGCCTGGGAATACCAGGTGCTGTAAGCTTTTTGTCACTGCCTTGTGGAATTTCAACTCTTTGTCCGTTTTTTCCCACAAGGCTGAAATATGTGCCCTCGCTTTGAAATAAGTAAGCAAGGTTAGTTTGTATTTCATCCAACAATCTGTGCTACAAATTATGGCTACAGTATATGCAATTTCTTCCACTTTTTGAGTGACACAAAGATGCTTATCTAAATGGTGGAAATGCAACAGCTGTTAATCAGGCTCACTTTGACTTTACATGGTGCACCAAGAGATAGTTTCTTGCTTACGGCCACACCGGCCTGAGTACGCCTGATCTCGTCCGATTTCGGAAGCTAAGCAGGGTCGGGCCTGGTTAGTACTTGGATGGGAGACCGCCTGGGAATACCAGGTGCTGTAAGCTTTTTGTCACTGCCTTGTGGAATTTCAACTCTTTGTCCGTTTTTTCCCACAAGGCTGAAATATGTGCCCTCGCTTTGAAATAAGTAAGCAAGGTTAGTTTGTATTTCATCCAACAATCTGTGCTACAAATTATGGCTACAGTATATGCAATTTCATCCACTTTTTGAGATCGCCTTTCGCTTACGGCCACACCGGCCTGAGTACGCCTGATCTCGTCCGATCTCGGAAGCTAAGCAGGGTCGGGCCTGGTTAGTACTTGGATGGGAGACCGCCTGGGAATACCAGGTGCTGTAAGCTTTTTGTCACTGCCTTGTGGAATTTCAACTCTTTGTCCGTTTTTTCCCACAAGGCTGAAATATGTGCCCTCGCTTTGAAATAAGTAAGCAAGGTTAGTTTGTATTTCATCCAACAATCTGTGCTACAAATTATGGCTACAGTATATGCAATTTCTTCCACTTTTTGAGTGACACAAAGATGCTTATCTAAATGGTGGAAATGCAACAGCTGTTAATCAGGCTCACTTTGACTTTACATGGTGCACCAAGAGATAGTTTCTCGCTTCCTGCCACACCTGCCTGAGTACGCCTGATCTCGTCCGATCTCGGAAGCTAAGCAGGGTCGGGCCTGGTTAGTACTTGGATGGGAGACCGCCTGGGAATACCAGGTGCTGTAAGCTTTTTGTCACTGCCTTGTGGAATTTCAACTCTTTGTCCGTTTTTTCCCACAAGGCTGAAATATGTGCCCTCGCTTTGAAATAAGTAAGCAAGGTTAGTTTGTATTTCATCCAACAATCTGTGCTACAAATTATGGCTACAGTATATGCAATTTCTTCCACTTTTTGAGTGACACAAAGATGCTTATCTAAATGGTGGAAATGCAACAGCTGTTAATCAGGCTCACTTTGACTTTACATGGTGCACCAAGAGGTAGTTTCTCGCTTACGGCCACACCGGCCTGAGTACGCCTGATCTCGTCCGATCTCGGAAGCTAAGCAGGGTCGGGCCTGGTTAGTACTTGGATGGGAGACCGCCTGGGAATACCAGGTGCTGTAAGCTTTTTGTCACTGCCTTGTGGAATTTCAACTCTTTGTCCGTTTTTTCCCACAAGGCTGAAATATGTGCCCTCGCTTTGAAATAAGTAAGCAAGGTTAGTTTGTATTTCATCCAACAATCTGTGCTACAAATTATGGCTACAGTATATGCAATTTCATCCACTTTTTGAGATCGCCTTTCGCTTACGGCCACACCGGCCTGAGTACGCCTGATCTCGTCCGATCTCGGAAGCTAAGCAGGGTCGGGCCTGGTTAGTACTTGGATGGGAGACCGCCTGGGAATACCAGGTGCTGTAAGCTTTTTGTCACTGCCTTGTGGAATTTCAACTCTTTGTCCGTTTTTTCCCACAAGGCTGAAATATGTGCCCTCGCTTTGAAATAAGTAAGCAAGGTTAGTTTGTATTTCATCCAACAATCTGTGCTACAAATTATGGCTACAGTATATGCAATTTCATCCACTTTTTGAGATCGCCTTTCGCTTACGGCCACACCGGCCTGAGTACGCCTGATCTCGTCCGATCTCGGAAGCTAAGCAGGGTCGGGCCTGGTTAGTACTTGGATGGGAGACCGCCTGGGAATACCAGGTGCTGTAAGCTTTTTGTCACTGCCTTGTGGAATTTCAACTCTTTGTCCGTTTTTTCCCACAAGGCTGAAATATGTGCCCTCGCTTTGAAATAAGTAAGCAAGGTTAGTTTGTATTTCATCCAACAATCTGTGCTACAAATTATGGCTACAGTATATGCAATTTCATCCACTTTTTGAGATCGCCTTTCGCTTACGGCCACACCGGCCTGAGTACGCCTGATCTCGTCCGATCTCGGAAGCTAAGCAGGGTCGGGCCTGGTTAGTACTTGGATGGGAGACCGCCTGGGAATACCAGGTGCTGTAAGCTTTTTGTCACTGCCTTGTGGAATTTCAACTCTTTGTCCGTTTTTTCCCACAAGGCTGAAATATGTGCCCTCGCTTTGAAATAAGTAAGCAAGGTTAGTTTGTATTTCATCCAACAATCTGTGCTACAAATTATGGCTACAGTATATGCAATTTCATCCACTTTTTGAGATCGCCTTTCGCTTACGGCCACACCGGCCTGAGTACGCCTGATCTCGTCCGATCTCGGAAGCTAAGCAGGGTCGGGCCTGGTTAGTACTTGGATGGGAGACCGCCTGGGAATACCAGGTGCTGTAAGCTTTTTGTCACTGCCTTGTGGAATTTCAACTCTTTGTCCGTTTTTTCCCACAAGGCTGAAATATGTGCCCTCGCTTTGAAATAAGTAAGCAAGGTTAGTTTGTATTTCATCCAACAATCTGTGCTACAAATTATGGCTACAGTATATGCAATTTCATCCACTTTTTGAGATCGCCTTTCGCTTACGGCCACACCGGCCTGAGTACGCCTGATCTCGTCCGATCTCGGAAGCTAAGCAGGGTCGGGCCTGGTTAGTACTTGGATGGGAGACCGCCTGGGAATACCAGGTGCTGTAAGCTTTTTGTCACTGCCTTGTGGAATTTCAACTCTTTGTCCGTTTTTTCCCACAAGGCTGAAATATGTGCCCTCGCTTTGAAATAAGTAAGCAAGGTTAGTTTGTATTTCATCCAACAATCTGTGCTACAAATTATGGCTACAGTATATGCAATTTCTTCCACTTTTTGAGTGACACAAAGATGCTTATCTAAATGGTGGAAATGCAACAGCTGTTAATCAGGCTCACTTTGACTTTACATGGTGCACCAAGAGATAGTTTCTCGCTTCCTGCCACACCTGCCTGAGTACGCCTGATCTCGTCCGATCTCGGAAGCTAAGCAGGGTCGGGCCTGGTTAGTACTTGGATGGGAGACCGCCTGGGAATACCAGGTGCTGTAAGCTTTTTGTCACTGCCTTGTGGAATTTCAACTCTTTGTCCGTTTTTTCCCACAAGGCTGAAATATGTGCCCTCGCTTTGAAATAAGTAAGCAAGGTTAGTTTGTATTTCATCCAACAATCTGTGCTACAAATTATGGCTACAGTATATGCAATTTCTTCCACTTTTTGAGTGACACAAAGATGCTTATCTAAATGGTGGAAATGCAACAGCTGTTAATCAGGCTCACTTTGACTTTACATGGTGCACCAAGAGATAGTTTCTCGCTTACGGCCACACCGGCCTGAGTACGCCTGATCTCGTCCGATCTCGGAAGCTAAGCAGGGTCGGGCCTGGTTAGTACTTGGATGGGAGACCGCCTGGGAATACCAGGTGCTGTAAGCTTTTTGTCACTGCCTTGTGGAATTTCAACTCTTTGTCCGTTTTTTCCCACAAGGCTGAAATATGTGCCCTCGCTTTGAAATAAGTAAGCAAGGTTAGTTTGTATTTCATCCAACAATCTGTGCTACAAATTATGGCTACAGTATATGCAATTTCTTCCACTTTTTGAGATCGCCTTTCGCTTACGGCCACACCGGCCTGAGTACGCCTGATCTCGTCCGATCTCGGAAGCTAAGCAGGGTCGGGCCTGGTTAGTACTTGGATGGGAGACCGCCTGGGAATACCAGGTGCTGTAAGCTTTTTGTCACTGCCTTGTGGAATTTCAACTCTTTGTCCGTTTTTTCCCACAAGGCTGAAATATGTGCCCTCGCTTTGAAATAAGTAAGCAAGGTTAGTTTGTATTTCATCCAACAATCTGTGCTACAAATTATGGCTACAGTATATGCAATTTCATCCACTTTTTGAGATCGCCTTTCGCTTACGGCCACACCGGCCTGAGTACGCCTGATCTCGTCCG
Source organism: Oncorhynchus mykiss (assembly GCF_013265735.2). Classification (NCBI taxonomy): domain Eukaryota; kingdom Metazoa; phylum Chordata; class Actinopteri; order Salmoniformes; family Salmonidae; genus Oncorhynchus; species Oncorhynchus mykiss. Next base: position 48,258 of record NW_023493930.1, on the reverse strand, counting down.
ATCTCGGAAGCTAAGCAGGGTCGGGCCTGGTTAGTACTTGGATGGGAGACCGCCTGGGAATACCAGGTGCTGTAAGCTTTTTGTCACTGCCTTGTGGAATTTCAACTCTTTGTCCGTTTTTTCCCACAAGGCTGAAATATGTGCCCTCGCTTTGAAATAAGTAAGCAAGGTTAGTTTGTATTTCATCCAACAATCTGTGCTACAAATTATGGCTACAGTATATGCAATTTCATCCACTTTTTGAGATCGCCTTTCGCTTACGGCCACACCGGCCTGAGTACGCCTGATCTCGTCCGATCTCGGAAGCTAAGCAGGGTCGGGCCTGGTTAGTACTTGGATGGGAGACCGCCTGGGAATACCAGGTGCTGTAAGCTTTTTGTCACTGCCTTGTGGAATTTCAACTCTTTGTCCGTTTTTTCCCACAAGGCTGAAATATGTGCCCTCGCTTTGAAATAAGTAAGCAAGGTTAGTTTGTATTTCATCCAACAATCTGTGCTACAAATTATGGCTACAGTATATGCAATTTCATCCACTTTTTGAGATCGCCTTTCGCTTACGGCCACACCGGCCTGAGTACGCCTGATCTCGTCCGATCTCGGAAGCTAAGCAGGGTCGGGCCTGGTTAGTACTTGGATGGGAGACCGCCTGGGAATACCAGGTGCTGTAAGCTTTTTGTCACTGCCTTGTGGAATTTCAACTCTTTGTCCGTTTTTTCCCACAAGGCTGAAATATGTGCCCTCGCTTTGAAATAAGTAAGCAAGGTTAGTTTGTATTTCATCCAACAATCTGTGCTACAAATTATGGCTACAGTATATGCAATTTCATCCACTTTTTGAGATCGCCTTTCGCTTACGGCCACACCGGCCTGAGTACGCCTGATCTCGTCCGATCTCGGAAGCTAAGCAGGGTCGGGCCTGGTTAGTACTTGGATGGGAGACCGCCTGGGAATACCAGGTGCTGTAAGCTTTTTGTCACTGCCTTGTGGAATTTCAACTCTTTGTCCGTTTTTTCCCACAAGGCTGAAATATGTGCCCTCGCTTTGAAATAAGTAAGCAAGGTTAGTTTGTATTTCATCCAACAATCTGTGCTACAAATTATGGCTACAGTATATGCAATTTCATCCACTTTTTGAGATTGCCTTTCGCTTACGGCCACACCGGCCTGAGTACGCCTGATCTCGTCCGATCTCGGAAGCTAAGCAGGGTCGGGCCTGGTTAGTACTTGGATGGGAGACCGCCTGGGAATACCAGGTGCTGTAAGCTTTTTGTCACTGCCTTGTGGAATTTCAACTCTTTGTCCGTTTTTTTCCCACAAGGCTGAAATATGTGCCCTCGCTTTGAAATAAGTAAGCAAGGTTAGTTTGTATTTCATCCAACAATCTGTGCTACAAATTATGGCTACAGTATATGCAATTTCTTCCACTTTTTGAGTGACACAAAGATGCTTATCTAAATGGTGGAAATGCAACAGCTGTTAATCAGGCTCACTTTGACTTTACATAGTGCACCAAGAGATAGTTTCTCGCTTACGGCCACACCGGCCTGAGTACGCCTGATCTCGTCCGATCTCGGAAGCTAAGCAGGGTCGGGCCTGGTTAGTACTTGGATGGGAGACCGCCTGGGAATACCAGGTGCTGTAAGCTTTTTGTCACTGCCTTGTGGAATTTCAACTCTTTGTCCGTTTTTTCCCACAAGGCTGAAATATGTGCCCTCGCTTTGAAATAAGTAAGCAAGGTTAGTTTGTATTTCATCCAACAATCTGTGCTACAAATTATGGCTACAGTATATGCAATTTCTTCCACTTTTTGAGTGACACAAAGATGCTTATCTAAATGGTGGAAATGCAACAGCTGTTAATCAGGCTCACTTTGACTTTACATGGTGCACCAAGAGATAGTTTCTCGCTTACGGCCACACCGGCCTGAGTACGCCTGATCTCGTCCGATCTCGGAAGCTAAGCAGGGTCGGGCCTGGTTAGTACTTGGATGGGAGACCGCCTGGGAATACCAGGTGCTGTAAGCTTTTTGTCACTGCCTTGTGGAATTTCAACTCTTTGTCCGTTTTTTCCCACAAGGCTGAAATATGTGCCCTCGCTTTGAAATAAGTAAGCAAGGTTAGTTTGTATTTCATCCAACAATCTGTGCTACAAATTATGGCTACAGTATATGCAATTTCATCCACTTTTTGAGATCGCCTTTCGCTTACGGCCACACCGGCCTGAGTACGCCTGATCTCGTCCGATCTCGGAAGCTAAGCAGGGTCGGGCCTGGTTAGTACTTGGATGGGAGACCGCCTGGGAATACCAGGTGCTGTAAGCTTTTTGTCACTGCCTTGTGGAATTTCAACTCTTTGTCCGTTTTTTCCCACAAGGCTGAAATATGTGCCCTCGCTTTGAAATAAGTAAGCAAGGTTAGTTTGTATTTCATCCAACAATCTGTGCTACAAATTATGGCTACAGTATATGCAATTTCTTCCACTTTTTGAGTGACACAAAGATGCTTATCTAAATGGTGGAAATGCAACAGCTGTTAATCAGGCTCACTTTGACTTTACATGGTGCACCAAGAGATAGTTTCTCGCTTCCTGCCACACCTGCCTGAGTACGCCTGATCTCGTCCGATCTCGGAAGCTAAGCAGGGTCGGGCCTGGTTAGTACTTGGATGGGAGACCGCCTGGGAATACCAGGTGCTGTAAGCTTTTTGTCACTGCCTTGTGGAATTTCAACTCTTTGTCCGTTTTTTCCCACAAGGCTGAAATATGTGCCCTCGCTTTGAAATAAGTAAGCAAGGTTAGTTTGTATTTCATCCAACAATCTGTGCTACAAATTATGGCTACAGTATATGCAATTTCTTCCACTTTTTGAGATCGCCTTTCGCTTACGGCCACACCGGCCTGAGTACGCCTGATCTCGTCCGATCTCGGAAGCTAAGCAGGGTCGGGCCTGGTTAGTACTTGGATGGGAGACCGCCTGGGAATACCAGGTGCTGTAAGCTTTTTGTCACTGCCTTGTGGAATTTCAACTCTTTGTCCGTTTTTTCCCACAAGGCTGAAATATGTGCCCTCGCTTTGAAATAAGTAAGCAAGGTTAGTTTGTATTTCATCCAACAATCTGTGCTACAAATTATGGCTACAGTATATGCAATTTCATCCACTTTTTGAGATCGCCTTTCGCTTACGGCCACACCGGCCTGAGTACGCCTGATCTCGTCCGATCTCGGAAGCTAAGCAGGGTCGGGCCTGGTTAGTACTTGGATGGGAGACCGCCTGGGAATACCAGGTGCTGTAAGCTTTTTGTCACTGCCTTGTGGAATTTCAACTCTTTGTCCGTTTTTTCCCACAAGGCTGAAATATGTGCCCTCGCTTTGAAATAAGTAAGCAAGGTTAGTTTGTATTTCATCCAACAATCTGTGCTACAAATTATGGCTACAGTATATGCAATTTCATCCACTTTTTGAGATCGCCTTTCGCTTACGGCCACACCGGCCTGAGTACGCCTGATCTCGTCCGATCTCGGAAGCTAAGCAGGGTCGGGCCTGGTTAGTACTTGGATGGGAGACCGCCTGGGAATACCAGGTGCTGTAAGCTTTTTGTCACTGCCTTGTGGAATTTCAACTCTTTGTCCGTTTTTTCCCACAAGGCTGAAATATGTGCCCTCGCTTTGAAATAAGTAAGCAAGGTTAGTTTGTATTTCATCCAACAATCTGTGCTACAAATTATGGCTACAGTATATGCAATTTCATCCACTTTTTGAGATCGCCTTTCGCTTACGGCCACACCGGCCTGAGTACGCCTGATCTCGTCCGATCTCGGAAGCTAAGCAGGGTCGGGCCTGGTTAGTACTTGGATGGGAGACCGCCTGGGAATACCAGGTGCTGTAAGCTTTTTGTCACTGCCTTGTGGAATTTCAACTCTTTGTCCGTTTTTTCCCACAAGGCTGAAATATGTGCCCTCGCTTTGAAATAAGTAAGCAAGGTTAGTTTGTATTTCATCCAACAATCTGTGCTACAAATTATGGCTACAGTATATGCAATTTCATCCACTTTTTGAGATCGCCTTTCGCTTACGGCCACACCGGCCTGAGTACGCCTGATCTCGTCCGATCTCGGAAGCTAAGCAGGGTCGGGCCTGGTTAGTACTTGGATGGGAGACCGCCTGGGAATACCAGGTGCTGTAAGCTTTTTGTCACTGCCTTGTGGAATTTCAACTCTTTGTCCGTTTTTTCCCACAAGGCTGAAATATGTGCCCTCGCTTTGAAATAAGTAAGCAAGGTTAGTTTGTATTTCATCCAACAATCTGTGCTACAAATTATGGCTACAGTATATGCAATTTCATCCACTTTTTGAGATTGCCTTTCGCTTACGGCCACACCGGCCTGAGTACGCCTGATCTCGTCCGATCTCGGAAGCTAAGCAGGGTCGGGCCTGGTTAGTACTTGGATGGGAGACCGCCTGGGAATACCAGGTGCTGTAAGCTTTTTGTCACTGCCTTGTGGAATTTCAACTCTTTGTCCGTTTTTTTCCCACAAGGCTGAAATATGTGCCCTCGCTTTGAAATAAGTAAGCAAGGTTAGTTTGTATTTCATCCAACAATCTGTGCTACAAATTATGGCTACAGTATATGCAATTTCTTCCACTTTTTGAGTGACACAAAGATGCTTATCTAAATGGTGGAAATGCAACAGCTGTTAATCAGGCTCACTTTGACTTTACATAGTGCACCAAGAGATAGTTTCTCGCTTACGGCCACACCGGCCTGAGTACGCCTGATCTCGTCCGATCTCGGAAGCTAAGCAGGGTCGGGCCTGGTTAGTACTTGGATGGGAGACCGCCTGGGAATACCAGGTGCTGTAAGCTTTTTGTCACTGCCTTGTGGAATTTCAACTCTTTGTCCGTTTTTTCCCACAAGGCTGAAATATGTGCCCTCGCTTTGAAATAAGTAAGCAAGGTTAGTTTGTATTTCATCCAACAATCTGTGCTACAAATTATGGCTACAGTATATGCAATTTCTTCCACTTTTTGAGTGACACAAAGATGCTTATCTAAATGGTGGAAATGCAACAGCTGTTAATCAGGCTCACTTTGACTTTACATGGTGCACCAAGAGATAGTTTCTCGCTTACGGCCACACCGGCCTGAGTACGCCTGATCTCGTCCGATCTCGGAAGCTAAGCAGGGTCGGGCCTGGTTAGTACTTGGATGGGAGACCGCCTGGGAATACCAGGTGCTGTAAGCTTTTTGTCACTGCCTTGTGGAATTTCAACTCTTTGTCCGTTTTTTCCCACAAGGCTGAAATATGTGCCCTCGCTTTGAAATAAGTAAGCAAGGTTAGTTTGTATTTCATCCAACAATCTGTGCTACAAATTATGGCTACAGTATATGCAATTTCATCCACTTTTTGAGATCGCCTTTCGCTTACGGCCACACCGGCCTGAGTACGCCTGATCTCGTCCGATCTCGGAAGCTAAGCAGGGTCGGGCCTGGTTAGTACTTGGATGGGAGACCGCCTGGGAATACCAGGTGCTGTAAGCTTTTTGTCACTGCCTTGTGGAATTTCAACTCTTTGTCCGTTTTTTCCCACAAGGCTGAAATATGTGCCCTCGCTTTGAAATAAGTAAGCAAGGTTAGTTTGTATTTCATCCAACAATCTGTGCTACAAATTATGGCTACAGTATATGCAATTTCATCCACTTTTTGAGATCGCCTTTCGCTTACGGCCACACCGGCCTGAGTACGCCTGATCTCGTCCGATCTCGGAAGCTAAGCAGGGTCGGGCCTGGTTAGTACTTGGATGGGAGACCGCCTGGGAATACCAGGTGCTGTAAGCTTTTTGTCACTGCCTTGTGGAATTTCAACTCTTTGTCCGTTTTTTCCCACAAGGCTGAAATATGTGCCCTCGCTTTGAAATAAGTAAGCAAGGTTAGTTTGTATTTCATCCAACAATCTGTGCTACAAATTATGGCTACAGTATATGCAATTTCATCCACTTTTTGAGATCGCCTTTCGCTTACGGCCACACCGGCCTGTGTACGCCTGATCTCGTCCGATCTCGGAAGCTAAGCAGGGTCGGGCCTGGTTAGTACTTGGATGGGAGACCGCCTGGGAATACCAGGTGCTGTAAGCTTTTTGTCACTGCCTTGTGGAATTTCAACTCTTTGTCCGTTTTTTCCCACAAGGCTGAAATATGTGCCCTCGCTTTGAAATAAGTAAGCAAGGTTAGTTTGTATTTCATCCAACAATCTGTGCTACAAATTATGGCTACAGTATATGCAATTTCATCCACTTTTTGAGATTGCCTTTCGCTTACGGCCACACCGGCCTGAGTACGCCTGATCTCGTCCGATCTCGGAAGCTAAGCAGGGTCGGGCCTGGTTAGTACTTGGATGGGAGACCGCCTGGGAATACCAGGTGCTGTAAGCTTTTTGTCACTGCCTTGTGGAATTTCAACTCTTTGTCCGTTTTTTTCCCACAAGGCTGAAATATGTGCCCTCGCTTTGAAATAAGTAAGCAAGGTTAGTTTGTATTTCATCCAACAATCTGTGCTACAAATTATGGCTACAGTATATGCAATTTCTTCCACTTTTTGAGTGACACAAAGATGCTTATCTAAATGGTGGAAATGCAACAGCTGTTAATCAGGCTCACTTTGACTTTACATAGTGCACCAAGAGATAGTTTCTCGCTTACGGCCACACCGGCCTGAGTACGCCTGATCTCGTCCGATCTCGGAAGCTAAGCAGGGTCGGGCCTGGTTAGTACTTGGATGGGAGACCGCCTGGGAATACCAGGTGCTGTAAGCTTTTTGTCACTGCCTTGTGGAATTTCAACTCTTTGTCCGTTTTTTCCCACAAGGCTGAAATATGTGCCCTCGCTTTGAAATAAGTAAGCAAGGTTAGTTTGTATTTCATCCAACAATCTGTGCTACAAATTATGGCTACAGTATATGCAATTTCTTCCACTTTTTGAGTGACACAAAGATGCTTATCTAAATGGTGGAAATGCAACAGCTGTTAATCAGGCTCACTTTGACTTTACATGGTGCACCAAGAGATAGTTTCTCGCTTACGGCCACACCGGCCTGAGTACGCCTGATCTCGTCCGATCTCGGAAGCTAAGCAGGGTCGGGCCTGGTTAGTACTTGGATGGGAGACCGCCTGGGAATACCAGGTGCTGTAAGCTTTTTGTCACTGCCTTGTGGAATTTCAACTCTTTGTCCGTTTTTTCCCACAAGGCTGAAATATGTGCCCTCGCTTTGAAATAAGTAAGCAAGGTTAGTTTGTATTTCATCCAACAATCTGTGCTACAAATTATGGCTACAGTATATGCAATTTCATCCACTTTTTGAGATCGCCTTTCGCTTACGGCCACACCGGCCTGAGTACGCCTGATCTCGTCCGATCTCGGAAGCTAAGCAGGGTCGGGCCTGGTTAGTACTTGGATGGGAGACCGCCTGGGAATACCAGGTGCTGTAAGCTTTTTGTCACTGCCTTGTGGAATTTCAACTCTTTGTCCGTTTTTTCCCACAAGGCTGAAATATGTGCCCTCGCTTTGAAATAAGTAAGCAAGGTTAGTTTGTATTTCATCCAACAATCTGTGCTACAAATTATGGCTACAGTATATGCAATTTCATCCACTTTTTGAGATCGCCTTTCGCTTACGGCCACACCGGCCTGAGTACGCCTGATCTCGTCCGATCTCGGAAGCTAAGCAGGGTCGGGCCTGGTTAGTACTTGGATGGGAGACCGCCTGGGAATACCAGGTGCTGTAAGCTTTTTGTCACTGCCTTGTGGAATTTCAACTCTTTGTCCGTTTTTTCCCACAAGGCTGAAATATGTGCCCTCGCTTTGAAATAAGTAAGCAAGGTTAGTTTGTATTTCATCCAACAATCTGTGCTACAAATTATGGCTACAGTATATGCAATTTCATCCACTTTTTGAGATCGCCTTTCGCTTACGGCCACACCGGCCTGAGTACGCCTGATCTCGTCCGATCTCGGAAGCTAAGCAGGGTCGGGCCTGGTTAGTACTTGGATGGGAGACCGCCTGGGAATACCAGGTGCTGTAAGCTTTTTGTCACTGCCTTGTGGAATTTCAACTCTTTGTCCGTTTTTTCCCACAAGGCTGAAATATGTGCCCTCGCTTTGAAATAAGTAAGCAAGGTTAGTTTGTATTTCATCCAACAATCTGTGCTACAAATTATGGCTACAGTATATGCAATTTCATCCACTTTTTGAGATCGCCTTTCGCTTACGGCCACACCGGCCTGAGTACGCCTGATCTCGTCCGATCTCGGAAGCTAAGCAGGGTCGGGCCTGGTTAGTACTTGGATGGGAGACCGCCTGGGAATACCAGGTGCTGTAAGCTTTTTGTCACTGCCTTGTGGAATTTCAACTCTTTGTCCGTTTTTTCCCACAAGGCTGAAATATGTGCCCTCGCTTTGAAATAAGTAAGCAAGGTTAGTTTGTATTTCATCCAACAATCTGTGCTACAAATTATGGCTACAGTATATGCAATTTCTTCCACTTTTTGAGTGACACAAAGATGCTTATCTAAATGGTGGAAATGCAACAGCTGTTAATCAGGCTCACTTTGACTTTACATGGTGCACCAAGAGATAGTTTCTCGCTTACGGCCACACCGGCCTGAGTACGCCTGATCTTGTCCGATCTCGGAAGCTAAGCAGGGTCGGGCCTGGTTAGTACTTGGATGGGAGACCGCCTGGGAATACCAGGTGCTGTAAGCTTTTTGTCACTGCCTTGTGGAATTTCAACTCTTTGTCCGTTTTTTCCCACAAGGCTGAAATATGTGCCCTCGCTTTGAAATAAGTAAGCAAGGTTAGTTTGTATTTCATCCAACAATCTGTGCTACAAATTATGGCTACAGTATATGCAATTTCATCCACTTTTTGAGATCGCCTTTCGCTTACGGCCACACCGGCCTGAGTACGCCTGATCTCGTCCGATCTCGGAAGCTAAGCAGGGTCGGGCCTGGTTAGTACTTGGATGGGAGACCGCCTGGGAATACCAGGTGCTGTAAGCTTTTTGTCACTGCCTTGTGGAATTTCAACTCTTTGTCCGTTTTTTCCCACAAGGCTGAAATATGTGCCCTCGCTTTGAAATAAGTAAGCAAGGTTAGTTTGTATTTCATCCAACAATCTGTGCTACAAATTATGGCTACAGTATATGCAATTTCATCCACTTTTTGAGATCGCCTTTCGCTTACGGCCACACCGGCCTGAGTACGCCTGATCTCGTCCGATCTCGGAAGCTAAGCAGGGTCGGGCCTGGTTAGTACTTGGATGGGAGACCGCCTGGGAATACCAGGTGCTGTAAGCTTTTTGTCACTGCCTTGTGGAATTTCAACTCTTTGTCCGTTTTTTCCCACAAGGCTGAAATATGTGCCCTCGCTTTGAAATAAGTAAGCAAGGTTAGTTTGTATTTCATCCAACAATCTGTGCTACAAATTATGGCTACAGTATATGCAATTTCATCCACTTTTTGAGATCGCCTTTCGCTTACGGCCACACCGGCCTGAGTACGCCTGATCTCGTCCGATCTCGGAAGCTAAGCAGGGTCGGGCCTGGTTAGTACTTGGATGGGAGACCGCCTGGGAATACCAGGTGCTGTAAGCTTTTTGTCACTGCCTTGTGGAATTTCAACTCTTTGTCCGTTTTTTCCCACAAGGCTGAAATATGTGCCCTCGCTTTGAAATAAGTAAGCAAGGTTAGTTTGTATTTCATCCAACAATCTGTGCTACAAATTATGGCTACAGTATATGCAATTTCATCCACTTTTTGAGATCGCCTTTCGCTTACGGCCACACCGGCCTGAGTACGCCTGATCTCGTCCGATCTCGGAAGCTAAGCAGGGTCGGGCCTGGTTAGTACTTGGATGGGAGACCGCCTGGGAATACCAGGTGCTGTAAGCTTTTTGTCACTGCCTTGTGGAATTTCAACTCTTTGTCCGTTTTTTCCCACAAGGCTGAAATATGTGCCCTCGCTTTGAAATAAGTAAGCAAGGTTAGTTTGTATTTCATCCAACAATCTGTGCTACAAATTATGGCTACAGTATATGCAATTTCATCCACTTTTTGAGATTGCCTTTCGCTTACGGCCACACCGGCCTGAGTACGCCTGATCTCGTCCGATCTCGGAAGCTAAGCAGGGTCGGGCCTGGTTAGTACTTGGATGGGAGACCGCCTGGGAATACCAGGTGCTGTAAGCTTTTTGTCACTGCCTTGTGGAATTTCAACTCTTTGTCCGTTTTTTTCCCACAAGGCTGAAATATGTGCCCTCGCTTTGAAATAAGTAAGCAAGGTTAGTTTGTATTTCATCCAACAATCTGTGCTACAAATTATGGCTACAGTATATGCAATTTCTTCCACTTTTTGAGTGACACAAAGATGCTTATCTAAATGGTGGAAATGCAACAGCTGTTAATCAGGCTCACTTTGACTTTACATAGTGCACCAAGAGATAGTTTCTCGCTTACGGCCACACCGGCCTGAGTACGCCTGATCTCGTCCGATCTCGGAAGCTAAGCAGGGTCGGGCCTGGTTAGTACTTGGATGGGAGACCGCCTGGGAATACCAGGTGCTGTAAGCTTTTTGTCACTGCCTTGTGGAATTTCAACTCTTTGTCCGTTTTTTCCCACAAGGCTGAAATATGTGCCCTCGCTTTGAAATAAGTAAGCAAGGTTAGTTTGTATTTCATCCAACAATCTGTGCTACAAATTATGGCTACAGTATATGCAATTTCATCCACTTTTTGAGATCGCCTTTCGCTTACGGCCACACCGGCCTGAGTACGCCTGATCTCGTCCGATCTCGGAAGCTAAGCAGGGTCGGGCCTGGTTAGTACTTGGATGGGAGACCGCCTGGGAATACCAGGTGCTGTAAGCTTTTTGTCACTGCCTTGTGGAATTTCAACTCTTTGTCCGTTTTTTCCCACAAGGCTGAAATATGTGCCCTCGCTTTGAAATAAGTAAGCAAGGTTAGTTTGTATTTCATCCAACAATCTGTGCTACAAATTATGGCTACAGTATATGCAATTTCATCCACTTTTTGAGATCTCCTTTCGCTTACGGCCACACCGGCCTGAGTACGCCTGATCTCGTCCGATCTCGGAAGCTAAGCAGGGTCGGGCCTGGTTAGTACTTGGATGGGAGACCGCCTGGGAATACCAGGTGCTGTAAGCTTTTTGTCACTGCCTTGTGGAATTTCAACTCTTTGTCCGTTTTTTCCCACAAGGCTGAAATATGTGCCCTCGCTTTGAAATAAGTAAGCAAGGTTAGTTTGTATTTCATCCAACAATCTGTGCTACAAATTATGGCTACAGTATATGCAATTTCATCCACTTTTTGAGATCGCCTTTCGCTTACGGCCACACCGGCCTGAGTACGCCTGATCTCGTCCGATCTCGGAAGCTAAGCAGGGTCGGGCCTGGTTAGTACTTGGATGGGAGACGGCCTGGGAATACCAGGTGCTGTAAGCTTTTTGTCACTGCCTTGTGGAATTTCAACTCTTTGTCCGTTTTTTCCCACAAGGCTGAAATATGTGCCCTCGCTTTGAAATAAGTAAGCAAGGTTAGTTTGTATTTCATCCAACAATCTGTGCTACAAATTATGGCTACAGTATATGCAATTTCATCCACTTTTTGAGATTGCCTTTCACTTACGGCCACACCGGCCTGAGTACACCTGATCTCGTCCGATCTCGGAAGCTAAGCAGGGTCGGGCCTGGTTAGTACTTGGATGGGAGACCGCCTGGGAATACCAGGTGCTGTAAGCTTTTTGTCACTGCCTTGTGGAATTTCAACTCTTTGTCCGTTTTTTCCCACAAGGCTGAAATATGTGCCCTCGCTTTGAAATAAGTAAGCAAGGTTAGTTTGTATTTCATCCAACAATCTGTGCTGCAAATTATGGCTACAGTATATGCAATTTCTCGCTGATCTCGTCCGATCTCGGAAGCTAAGCAGGGTCGGGCCTGGTTAGTACTTGGATGGGAGACCGCCTGGGAATACCAGGTGCTGTAAGCTTTTTGTCACTGCCTTGTGGAATTTCAACTCTTTGTCCGTTTTTTCCCACAAGGCTGAAATATGTGCCCTCGCTTTGAAATAAGTAAGCAAGGTTAGTTTGTATTTCATCCAACAATCTGTGCTACAAATTATGGCTACAGTATATGCAATTTCATCCACTTTTTGAGATTGCCTTTCGCTTACGGCCACACCGGCCTGAGTACGCCTGATCTCGTCCGATCTCGGAAGCTAAGCAGGGTCGGTCCTGGTTAGTACTTGGATGGGAGACCGCCTGGGAATACCAGGTGCTGTAAGCTTTTTGTCACTGCCTTGTGGAATTTCAACTCTTTGTCCGTTTTTTCCCACAAGGCTGAAATATGTGCCCTCGCTTTGAAATAAGTAAGCAAGGTTAGTTTGTATTTCATCCAACAATCTGTGCTACAAATTATGGCTACAGTATATGCAATTTCTTCCACTTTTTGAGTGACACAAAGATGCTTATCTAAATGGTGGAAATGCAACAGCTGTTAATCAGGCTCACTTTGACTTTACATAGTGCACCAAGAGATAGTTTCTCGCTTACGGCCACACCGGCCTGAGTACGCCTGATCTCGTCCGATCTCGGAAGCTAAGCAGGGTCGGGCCTGGTTAGTACTTGGATGGGAGACCGCCTGGGAATACCAGGTGCTGTAAGCTTTTTGTCACTGCCTTGTGGAATTTCAACTCTTTGTCCGTTTTTTCCCACAAGGCTGAAATATGTGCCCTCGCTTTGAAATAAGTAAGCAAGGTTAGTTTGTATTTCATCCAACAATCTGTGCTACAAATTATGGCTACAGTATATGCAATTTCTTCCACTTTTTGAGTGACACAAAGATGCTTATCTAAATGGTGGAAATGCAACAGCTGTTAATCAGGCTCACTTTGACTTTACATAGTGCACCAAGAGATAGTTTCTCGCTTACGGCCACACCGGCCTGAGTACGCCTGATCTCGTCCGATCTCGGAAGCTAAGCAGGGTCGGGCCTGGTTAGTACTTGGATGGGAGACCGCCTGGGAATACCAGGTGCTGTAAGCTTTTTGTCACTGCCTTTTAGAATTTCAACTCTTTGTCCGTTTTTTCCCACAAGGCTGAAATATGTGCCCTCGCTTTGAAATAAGTAAGCAAGGTTAGTTTGTATTTCATCCAACAATCTGTGCTGCAAATTATGGCTACAGTATATGCAATTTCTCGCTGATCTCGTCCGATCTCGGAAGCTAAGCAGGGTCGGGCCTGGTTAGTACTTGGATGGGAGACCGCCTGGGAATACCAGGTGCTGTAAGCTTTTTGTCACTGCCTTGTGGAATTTCAACTCTTTGTCCGTTTTTTCCCACAAGGCTGAAATATGTGCCCTCGCTTTGAAATAAGTAAGCAAGGTTAGTTTCTATTTCATCCAACAATCTGTGCTACAAATTATGGCTACAGTATATGCAATTTCATCCACTTTTTGAGATTGCCTTTCGCTTACGGCCACACCGGCCTGAGTACGCCTGATCTCGTCCGATCTCGGAAGCTAAGCAGGGTCGGGCCTGGTTAGTACTTGGATGGGAGACCGCCTGGGAATACCAGGTGCTGTAAGCTTTTTGTCACTGCCTTGTGGAATTTCAACTCTTTGTCCGTTTTTTCCCACAAGGCTGAAATATGTGCCCTCGCTTTGAAATAAGTAAGCAAGGTTAGTTTGTATTTCATCCAACAATCTGTGCTGCAAATTATGGCTACAGTATATGCAATTTCTCGCTGATCTCGTCCGATCTCGGAAGCTAAGCAGGGTCGGGCCTGGTTAGTACTTGGATGGGAGACAGCCTGGGAATACCAGGTGCTGTAAGCTTTTTGTCACTGCCTTGTGGAATTTCAACTCTTTGTCCGTTTTTTCCCACAAGGCTGAAATATGTGCCCTCGCTTTGAAATAAGTAAGCAAGGTTAGTTTCTATTTCATCCAACAATCTGTGCTACAAATTATGGCTACAGTATATGCAATTTCATCCACTTTTTGAGATTGCCTTTCGCTTACGGCCACACCGGCCTGAGTACGCCTGATCTCGTCCGATCTCGGAAGCTAAGCAGGGTCGGGCCTGGTTAGTACTTGGATGGGAGACCGCCTGGGAATACCAGGTGCTGTAAGCTTTTTGTCACTGCCTTGTGGAATTTCAACTCTTTGTCCGTTTTTTCCCACAAGGCTGAAATATGTGCCCTCGCTTTGAAATAAGTAAGCAAGGTTAGTTTGTATTTCATCCAACAATCTGTGCTACAAATTATGGCTACAGTATATGCAATTTCATCCACTTTTTGAGATTACCTTTCGCTTACGGCCACACGGCCTGAGTATGCCTGATCTCGTCCGATCTCGGAAGCTAAGCAGGGTCGGTCCTGGTTAGTACTTTGATGGGAGACCGCCTGGGAATACCAGGTGCTGTAAGCTTTTTGTCACTGCCTTGTGGAATTTCAACTCTTTGTCCGTTTTTTCCCACAAGGCTGAAATATGTGCCCTCGCTTTGAAATAAGTAAGCAAGGTTAGTTTGTATTTCATCCAACAATCTGTGCTACAAATTATGGCTACAGTATATGCAATTTCTTCCACTTTTTGAGTGACACAAAGATGCTTATCTAAATGGTGGAAATGCAACAGCTGTTAATCAGGCTCACTTTGACTTTACATGGTGCACCAAGAGATAGTTTCTCGCTTACGGCCACACCGGCCTGAGTACAACTGATCTCGTCTGATCTCGGAAGCTAAGCAGGGTCGGGCCTGGTTAGTACTTGGATGGGAGACCGCCTGGGAATACCAGGTGCTGTAAGCTTTTTGTCACTGCCTTGTGGAATTTCAACTCTTTGTCCGTTTTTTCCCACAAGGCTGAAATATGTGCCCTCGCTTTGAAATAAGTAAGCAAGGTTAGTTTGTATTTCATCCAACAATCTGTGCTACAAATTATGGCTACAGTATATGCAATTTCATCCACTTTTTGAGATTGCCTTTCGCTTACGGCCACACCGGCCTGAGTACGCCTGATCTCGTCCGATCTCGGAAGCTAAGCAGGGTCGGGCCTGGTTAGTACTTGGATGGGAGACCGCCTGGGAATACCAGGTGCTGTAAGCTTTTTGTCACTGCCTTGTGGAATTTCAACTCTTTGTCCGTTTTTTCCCACAAGGCTGAAATATGTGCCCTCGCTTTGAAATAAGTAAGCAAGGTTAGTTTGTATTTCATCCAACAATCTGTGCTGCAAATTATGGCTACAGTATATGCAATTTCTCGCTGATCTCGTCCGATCTCGGAAGCTAAGCAGGGTCGGGCCTGGTTAGTACTTGGATGGGAGACCGCCTGGGAATACCAGGTGCTGTAAGCTTTTTGTCACTGCCTTGTGGAATTTCAACTCTTTGTCCGTTTTTTCCCACAAGGCTGAAATATGTGCCCTCGCTTTGAAATAAGTAAGCAAGGTTAGTTTGTATTTCATCCAACAATCTGTGCTACAAATTATGGCTACAGTATATGCAATTTCATCCACTTTTTGAGATTACCTTTCGCTTACGGCCACACCGGCCTGAGTACGCCTGATCTCGTCCGATCTCGGAAGCTAAGCAGGGTCGGTCCTGGTTAGTACTTGGATGGGAGACCGCCTGGGAATACCAGGTGCTGTAAGCTTTTTGTCACTGCCTTGTGGAATTTCAACTCTTTGTCCGTTTTTTCCCACAAGGCTGAAATATGTGCCCTCGCTTTGA
>NW_023493930.1:15000-20000 GCF_013265735.2 Oncorhynchus mykiss | reverse complement strand
CAACTCTTTGTCCGTTTTTTCCCACAAGGCTGAAATATGTGCCCTCGCTTTGAAATAAGTAAGCAAGGTTAGTTTGTATTTCATCCAACAATCTGTGCTGCAAATTATGGCTACAGTATATGCAATTTCTCGCTGATCTCGTCCGATCTCGGAAGCTAAGCAGGGTCGGGCCTGGTTAGTACTTGGATGGGAGACCGCCTGGGAATACCAGGTGCTGTAAGCTTTTTGTCACTGCCTTGTGGAATTTCAACTCTTTGTCCGTTTTTTCCCACAAGGCTGAAATATGTGCCCTCGCTTTGAAATAAGTAAGCAAGGTTAGTTTGTATTTCATCCAACAATCTGTGCTACAAATTATGGCTACAGTATATGCAATTTCATCCACTTTTTGAGATTGCCTTTCGCTTACGGCCACACCGGCCTGAGTACGCCTGATCTCGTCCGATCTCGGAAGCTAAGCAGGGTCGGGCCTGGTTAGTACTTGGATGGGAGACCGCCTGGGAATACCAGGTGCTGTAAGCTTTTTGTCACTGCCTTGTGGAATTTCAACTCTTTGTCCGTTTTTTCCCACAAGGCTGAAATATGTGCCCTCGCTTTGAAATAAGTAAGCAAGGTTAGTTTGTATTTCATCCAACAATCTGTGCTGCAAATTATGGCTACAGTATATGCAATTTCTCGCTGATCTCGTCCGATCTCGGAAGCTAAGCAGGGTCGGGCCTGGTTAGTACTTGGATGGGAGACCGCCTGGGAATACCAGGTGCTGTAAGCTTTTTGTCACTGCCTTGTGGAATTTCAACTCTTTGTCCGTTTTTTCCCACAAGGCTGAAATATGTGCCCTCGCTTTGAAATAAGTAAGCAAGGTTAGTTTGTATTTCATCCAACAATCTGTGCTACAAATTATGGCTACAGTATATGCAATTTCATCCACTTTTTGAGATTGCCTTTCGCTTACGGCCACACCGGCCTGAGTACGCCTGATCTCGTCCGATCTCGGAAGCTAAGCAGGGTCGGGCCTGGTTAGTACTTGGATGGGAGACCGCCTGGGAATACCAGGTGCTGTAAGCTTTTTGTCACTGCCTTGTGGAATTTCAACTCTTTGTCCGTTTTTTCCCACAAGGCTGAAATATGTGCCCTCGCTTTGAAATAAGTAAGCAAGGTTAGTTTGTATTTCATCCAACAATCTGTGCTGCAAATTATGGCTACAGTATATGCAATTTCTCGCTGATCTCGTCCGATCTCGGAAGCTAAGCAGGGTCGGGCCTGGTTAGTACTTGGATGGGAGACCGCCTGGGAATACCAGGTGCTGTAAGCTTTTTGTCACTGCCTTGTGGAATTTCAACTCTTTGTCCGTTTTTTTCCCACAAGGCTGAAATATGTGCCCTCGCTTTGAAATAAGTAAGCAAGGTTAGTTTGTATTTCATCCAACAATCTGTGCTACAAATTATGGCTACAGTATATGCAATTTCATCCACTTTTTGAGATTGCCTTTCGCTTACGGCCACACTGGCCTGAGTACGCCTGATCTCGTCCGATCTCGGAAGCTAAGCAGGGTCGGGCCTGGTTAGTACTTGGATGGGAGACCGCCTGGGAATACCAGGTGCTGTAAGCTTTTTGTCACTGCCTTGTGGAATTTCAACTCTTTGTCCGTTTTTTCCCACAAGGCTGAAATATGTGCCCTCGCTTTGAAATAAGTAAGCAAGGTTAGTTTGTATTTCATCCAACAATCTGTGCTACAAATTATGGCTACAGTATATGCAATTTCATCCACTTTTTGAGATTGCCTTTCGCTTACGGCCACACCGGCCTGAGTACGCCTGATCTCGTCCGATCTCGGAAGCTAAGCAGGGTCGGTCCTGGTTAGTACTTGGATGGGAGACCGCCTGGGAATACCAGGTGCTGTAAGCTTTTTGTCACTGCCTTGTGGAATTTCAACTCTTTGTCCGTTTTTTCCCACAAGGCTGAAATATGTGCCCTCGCTTTGAAATAAGTAAGCAAGGTTAGTTTGTATTTCATCCAACAATCTGTGCTACAAATTATGGCTACAGTATATGCAATTTCTTCCACTTTTTGAGTGACACAAAGATGCTTATCTAAATGGTGGAAATGCAACAGCTGTTAATCAGGCTCACTTTGACTTTACATGGTGCACCAAGAGATAGTTTCTCGCTTACGGCCACACCGGCCTGAGTACGCCTGATCTCGTCCGATCTCGGAAGCTAAGCAGGGTCGGGCCTGGTTAGTACTTGGATGGGAGACCGCCTGGGAATACCAGGTGCTGTAAGCTTTTTGTCACTGCCTTGTGGAATTTCAACTCTTTGTCCGTTTTTTCCCACAAGGCTGAAATATGTGCCCTCGCTTTGAAATAAGTAAGCAAGGTTAGTTTGTATTTCATCCAACAATCTGTGCTACAAATTATGGCTACAGTATATGCAATTTCATCCACTTTTTGAGATTGCCTTTCGCTTACGGCCACACCGGCCTGAGTACGCCTGATCTCGTCCGATCTCGGAAGCTAAGCAGGGTCGGGCCTGGTTAGTACTTGGATGGGAGACCGCCTGGGAATACCAGGTGCTGTAAGCTTTTTGTCACTGCCTTGTGGAATTTCAACTCTTTGTCCGTTTTTTCCCACAAGGCTGAAATATGTGCCCTCGCTTTGAAATAAGTAAGCAAGGTTAGTTTGTATTTCATCCAACAATCTGTGCTACAAATTATGGCTACAGTATATGCAATTTCATCCACTTTTTGAGATTGCCTTTCGCTTACGGCCACACCGGCCTGAGTACGCCTGATCTCGTCCGATCTCGGAAGCTAAGCAGGGTCGGGCCTGGTTAGTAATTGGATGGGAGACCGCCTGGGAATACCAGGTGCTGTAAGCTTTTTGTCACTGCCTTGTGGAATTTCAACTCTTTGTCCGTTTTTTCCCACAAGGCTGAAATATGTGCCCTCGCTTTGAAATAAGTAAGCAAGGTTAGTTTGTATTTCATCCAACAATCTGTGCTGCAAATTATGGCTACAGTATATGCAATTTCTCGCTGATCTCGTCCGATCTCGGAAGCTAAGCAGGGTCGGGCCTGGTTAGTACTTGGATGGGAGACCGCCTGGGAATACCAGGTGCTGTAAGCTTTTTGTCACTGCCTTGTGGAATTTCAACTCTTTGTCCGTTTTTTCCCACAAGGCTGAAATATGTGCCCTCGCTTTGAAATAAGTAAGCAAGGTTAGTTTGTATTTCATCCAACAATCTGTGCTACAAATTATGGCTACAGTATATGCAATTTCATCCACTTTTTGAGATTGCCTTTCGCTTACGGCCACACCGGCCTGAGTACGCCTGATCTCGTCCGATCTCGGAAGCTAAGCAGGGTCGGGCCTGGTTAGTACTTGGATGGGAGACCGCCTGGGAATACCAGGTGCTGTAAGATTTTTGTCACTGCCTTGTGGAATTTCAACTCTTTGTCCGTTTTTTCCCACAAGGCTGAAATATGTGCCCTCGCTTTGAAATAAGTAAGCAAGGTTAGTTTGTATTTCATCCAACAATCTGTGCTACAAATTATGGCTACAGTATATGCAATTTCTTCCACTTTTTGAGTGACACAAAGATGCTTATCTAAATGGTGGAAATGCAACAGCTGTTAATCAGGCTCACTTTGACTTTACATAGTGCACCAAGAGATAGTTTCTCGCTTACGGCCACACCGGCCTGAGTACGCCTGATCTCGTCCGATCTCGGAAGCTACGCAGGGTCGGGCCTGGTTAGTACTTGGATGGGAGACCGCCTGGGAATACCAGGTGCTGTAAGCTTTTTGTCACTGCCTTGTGGAATTTCAACTCTTTGTCCGTTTTTTCCCACAAGGCTGAAATATGTGCCCTCGCTTTGAAATAAGTAAGCAAGGTTAGTTTGTATTTCATCCAACAATCTGTGCTGCAAATTATGGCTACAGTATATGCAATTTCTCGCTGATCTCGTCCGATCTCGGAAGCTAAGCAGGGTCGGGCCTGGTTAGTACTTGGATGGGAGACCGCCTGGGAATACCAGGTGCTGTAAGCTTTTTGTCACTGCCTTGTGGAATTTCAACTCTTTGTCCGTTTTTTCCCACAAGGCTGAAATATGTGCCCTCGCTTTGAAATAAGTAAGCAAGGTTAGTTTGTATTTCATCCAACAATCTGTGCTACAAATTATGGCTACAGTATATGCAATTTCATCCACTTTTTGAGATTGCCTTTCGCTTACGGCCACACCGGCCTGAGTACGCCTGATCTCGTCCGATCTCGGAAGCTAAGCAGGGTCGGGCCTGGTTAGTACTTGGATGGGAGACCGCCTGGGAATACCAGGTGCTGTAAGCTTTTTGTCACTGCCTTGTGGAATTTCAACTCTTTGTCCGTTTTTTCCCACAAGGCTGAAATATGTGCCCTCGCTTTGAAATAAGTAAGCAAGGTTAGTTTGTATTTCATCCAACAATCTGTGCTACAAATTATGGCTACAGTATATGCAATTTCATCCACTTTTTGAGATTGCCTTTCGCTTACGGCCACACCGGCCTGAGTACGCCTGATCTCGTCCGATCTCGGAAGCTAAGCAGGGTCGGGCCTGGTTAGTACTTGGATGGGAGACCGCCTGGGAATACCAGGTGCTGTAAGCTTTTTGTCACTGCCTTGTGGAATTTCAACTCTTTGTCCGTTTTTTCCCACAAGGCTGAAATATGTGCCCTCGCTTTGAAATAAGTAAGCAAGGTTAGTTTGTATTTCATCCAACAATCTGTGCTACAAATTATGGCTACAGTATATGCAATTTCTTCCACTTTTTGAGTGACACAAAGATGCTTATCTAAATGGTGGAAATGCAACAGCTGTTAATCAGGCTCACTTTGACTTTACATAGTGCACCAAGAGATAGTTTCTTGCTTATGGCCACACCGGCCTGAGTACGCCTGATCTCGTCCGATCTCGGAAGCTAAGCAGGGTCGGGCCTGGTTAGTACTTGGATGGGAGACCGCCTGGGAATACCA